>NC_045439.1:91895270-91988184 GCF_002776525.5 Piliocolobus tephrosceles | reverse complement strand
ATTTTGTATCCTGAGACTTTGCTGAAGTTGCTTATCAGCTTAAGAAGGTTTTGGGCTGAGACGATGGGGTTTTCTAAGTATACAATCATGTCATCTGCAAACAGGGACAATTTGACTTCTTCTTTTCCTAACTGAATATCCTTGATTTCTTTCTCTTGCCTGATTGCCCTAGCCAGAACTTCCAACACTATGTTGAATAGGAGTGGTGAGAGAGGGCATCCCTGTCTTGTGCCAGTTTTCAAAGGGAATTTTTCCAGTTTTTGCCCGTTCAGTATGATATTAGCTGTGGGTTTGTCATAAATAGCTCTTATTATTTTGAGCTATGTTCCATCAATACCGAATTTATTGAGCGTTTTTAGCATGAAGGGCTGTTGAATTTTGTCAAAAGCCTTTTCTGCATCTATTGAGATAATCATGTGGTTCTTGTCTTTGGTTCTGTTTATATGCTGGATTACGTTTATTGATTTGCGAATGTTGAACCAGCCTTGCATCCCAGGGATGAAGCCCACTTGATCATGGTGGATAAGCTTTTTGATGTGCTGCTGAATCCAGTTTGCCAGTATTTTATTGAGGATTTTTGCATCGATGTTCATCAGGGATATTGTCTATTGTTTAAAATTTTATAAAAATGTATTGTTTTTCCTCATGTAAATTAATACATTAGATAAATAACATAATTTGTAAGTAAAGGGCATAATGAAAATTCAACAGCTACCAGAAGCCTTAGGTGAGAAAGAAGGTAATAAGAAGAGTGTTCATGACCATTGTTGTCAAATATTGAGGTACTCTCAAAACAAGAAAGTCCTACATTTATTTTGTATACCCCCAAAGAGCAGGGAGATGGCTAAAGTAAAAATAAAAATCAATTCATTTCTTAGAGCCAGCTACAGATGCAGTGGGATATTTGTGAGATACAATTAATTTCCTGGCCATGGTGATTTTGAGGAATAAATCCAAGCTAAAATAAAAGCTCAAACTAAAAGACATTTAATCTAGATGGCTTTTTTAAAAAACTTATTTTAAGTTCAGGTGTACATGTGCAGGTTTGTTACATAGGTAAACTTGTGTCATGGGGGTTTGTTTTACAGATTATTTTATCACCCAGGTATTAATCTGTTGTACAGATTATTTTATCACCCAGGTATTAGTTATTTTTCCTGATCCTCTCCCTCCCCCTACCCTCCACCCTCTGAAATACCCCAGTGTGTGCTGTTCCCCTCTATGTGTCCATGCATTTTCATTATTTAGCTCTCACTTGTAAGTGAGAACATGTGGTATTTGGTTTTCTGTTCCTGTGTTAGTTTGCTAAGGATAATGGCCTCTAGTTCCATTCATGCCCCCACAAAGGACATGATCTTATTCTTTTTTATGGCTTCATAACATTCCATGATACATATGCACCATATTTTCTTTACCCAGTCTAAAATTGATGGGCATTTAGGTTGCATATAGATGTTTCTTAGACAGCCTGTTTTCAATTTTTGATTGATTGTAGCTAGAAACCACCGCATGTATTGTGAAATGCATAGTTTTTGCAATTGAGCTTTGGCTCCTAAAGAGGTTCAAAGGAATGCTTGGCTCTTGACTGTTGATTCACTCCATTTCTTTTTTTTTTTTTAATTATACCTTATGTTCTAGGGTACATGTGCACAACGTGCAGATTTGTTACATATGTATACATGTGCCATGTTTGTGTACTGTACCCATTAACTAGTCATTTACATTAGGTATATCTCCTAATGCTATCCCTCCCCCGTCCCCCAACCCCACAACAGGCCCCAGTGTGTTATGTTCTCCTTCCTGTGTCCAAGTGATCTCATTGTTCAATTCCCACCTGTGATTGATAACATGCAGTGTTTGGTTTTCTGTTCTTGCGATAGTTTGCTGAGAATGATGGCTTCCAGCTGCATCCATGTCCCTACAAAGGACACAAACTCATCCTTTTTTATGGCTGCATAGTATTCCATGGTACCAAATTCCTTAAGAGCTCCTTCAACAGGAAAACATCAGCCACACTGAAATCACCCAGCCTTCTACAAAAAGAGAGTGATCGCTCAGGTCCTTCCATTGAGTTTTACCTCAACTACTTACTTTTAGAGGTTCTCAGGAAAATAATGAGAAGCTCTGGATGTTGGTTGTTGGAATTTAAATTCCTTCCTCCCTCCCTCCCTCCCTCCTTTCCTTCCTTCCTTCCTTCCTTCCTTCCTTCCTTCCTTCCTTCCTTCCTTATTTTTAATTTTTCTTTCTTTTTTCTTTTTTTTTGAGTTTCGCTTTGTTGGCCAGACTAGAATGCAATGGCGCCATCTCAGCTGACTGCAACCTCTGCCTCCCAGGTTCAAGCAATTCTCCTGCCTCAACCTCCCAAGTAGCTGGAATTACAGGCATGTGCCACCATGCCCAGCTAATTTTGTGTTTTTAGTAGAGATGGGGTTTCTCCATGTTGGTCAGGATGGTCTCAAACTCCCGACCTCAGGTGATCCGCCTGCCTTGGCCTCCCAAAGTGCTGGGATTATAGGCATGAACCACCACATCTGGCCTATGCCCTCTTTCTTGAGGCAAGCATACATACTCTGTACCACATCCACTCATGGTTTATTGGCTAAAGCAAACCATATGGCCATGTTTAACTTCAAGGGGTGTGGGAAGCACAATTCTCTTGCACAAATGGAAGGGGAAAATCATCAGAAATACGGATTCGCACTAGTAATATCTATCACAGTAAGACACCCTCACCTCTCATTGGCAACATTATATGGGGATTCCTAAAACCCTGTGCCCTTTTCAAGCCTTGAACTAAATTGTATGATAATATCTAATACCATTCTATATCAGCAATAAACAAATGAAACATTGAAATTAAAATGATTTTAAGAGAGTTCAGGTTCACCCAGACATTGAGACAATAATTTTAGTGCAACTTCTTATTTCGAAGGTGAAGAGGATGCTGGTAGGGGAATGGGGGTGTGATAGAGGAAAGTACAGCTTTCCTCAGTATTGGGGAGGAAAGGCAGCTATCCTACTGCTATCCTCTAATGGGAGAGGAAAGGCAGCTGTCCTAGTGTGTGTGGTAGACTGAAAATGATTGTGAATTCTGAAGAGCAAGACTGTTTCCCTAACCCTTGAATCTTGTCTGGCTTTGTGATTTGCTTTGATCAACAGAACATAGTCAAAGTGATATTGGGGCTAGTCCTCAAGAGGTCTTGCTGTTTATTTACTTGTCCTCTTAGAAATGTTCTGAGATGACCCTGGGAAGAAGCCCACACTAGGCCCCCAGAGGATGAGACCATGTGGAGCCTGAGGTCCCCTAGAGAAACCTGCTGCCATTTGATCTCCCAAGTGATGTAACCAAATGAGTAATCTCAGATGAGATCAGTAGAAGAAGCACTCAGCTACACCCAATCAAAACTGTGGATCCACAGAACTATAAGCAAATAAAATGTTTATTGTATTAAGTCACTCTAAGTTTAGATTGGTTTCTTAGGCAAGAACAGATAACTGAGATTGGGTGACTAGAGTTTATTACATAGGAAAACTCCATATGCAAAGTGGTTGAAAACACATGCCTTAGCATGATACCACCCAAGAATGCAGGAGCTGGGTGTTTATTCACCAAATCCTGAGAGCCGTTGGTGGAGATCTGCTCAGGGGTGGAGGACATTATTTTCCCAGCACAGCTGGCCTCCTAGAGTTGTGAGCAAAGGAGACTTCCAAAGTTCCAGAAAATGTTTGCAGGCACAGGATGTAGGTGCAGTAAGTCAAACAAAGCATGCTGAAATGCTTCAAGAGATATGGGAGAACACTGAGAACCACAGTTACTGCATATTTATTAAATTACTTTTTACAAAACTGTGGTCACAGTATAGATAAACCATGAGGAATAGTATTAATATCAAGAGTACCACTACCCACTCTTATACCTGAAGATGCAAGAGGAGGGGATGGTCACCAGAACCCAATGAGAGAAGGGCTGCATGGAGAGGGCTACCTGTCAGGAGATGAAACCATGGGTCAAGAGAGGCAGCTGTCCCACAATGGACCTGTTAGGGAAATGATAACTGAAAATAGAACTGTCTTGGCCCTTAAACACTCCATCCAATCCTCTGCATGAAGAGATGTAAACACTAGCATAATCTAATAGCTCAAGGTCACATCCCTAGGACTATGACTCCAGTCCCCTTAGGTTCTTGCCTGGGAAAGCCTGCCAAAAGAATTTATTATTTGTTCCAGCCAGCACCTAAATATAGGGCCCCTGTCCCCTAGTCTCTGCAGGGATCAGGACCTAACTTTGATAAACACCAATTAACAGACTCAGGTGGCCTAAGCACATGGACCAAGCCCTCTTCTTCTTCCCTTCAGTGCCTTTCCCCTAGCATACCCCAGGCTTTAAAAAGACACCTGCTTTTTGTTTTGGTGAAGTTCAGTTCACACTGGACTCTCTATTCCATTATAATAGTTATTACTGCACAAAATCTGTCCTGAATGCCTTTAACTAGTGTCTGGTTTTATGCACCTTTGGCAGAGAAGACCAGGGAAATAAACATCTTGACAGTACTTTACCCCTTTCTTTTGATCTCCTGCTGATACTTCCCATTGGTTGAGTTCAGCTAGACGTGAGGATGCAGGAAGCTTGCTGATGTGGTTCACACAGAGCAGCTGACTGGGTGGGTCATGGAGCAGGGTGGAGATGATGGAGAACGGGATCTGGAGGAGAAAATAGAAGATATCCAGCACATATTCTCTAGATAACACTCAGTGTGGCTCTGGACATTGCCTGTACCTATCCCAACCCTCAGACCCTTTCATTTGAAGGCCCATGTACACAACAAATCTGTGTACATGGGTTGGATTTGGAGTTGATTATGGGGATTGATCAGTTAGGAAATTCTTCAGAGTTGGAAGACATGGGATGAGAGGAGAACTTAGCATCATTTTGGAGACAAAGAGAAACTAGATGAGAAGAAGGAGTGATAATTGGCAATCTAAGACCTAGACTTCTACATTTGAATTGGAGCTCATCAAAGATCTGCAAACCTGTAAGGTGAAGACAGCTCCTAGGGAGCAGGCTGTGACCAATATGCTGTGGTTGAAGGCTAAGGTCTTGACTTCACAGATTGATTTAACAGTCAAAGACTTCCCTGGTTTCTTGTAAGATCATGACCTGCTTCTGATTGTTTCCTCTTGCACTTTTCAAGGAGGCTGAAGCATTACTTGGCTATTTGGAGAATGGGCCATGTACACACCAAGGCCAGTAATGCCTGGAGTCCATTCCTGGTTAGATAGAGCAAGGTCAGGACATAGCTAGAAGAGGTCAGGCCATGGGCTCAGAGAGTTGATTCAATTCTGGCTGCCATGAGAAAGCACCATAGACTGTATGGCTTATAAACAACAGAAATTTATTTTTCACAGTTCTGGAGGGTGGAAATCCAAGATCAAGGTGCTAGTATGATTGAGTTCTGGTGACAGTCAGCTTCAGTTGCAGATGGCTGCCTCCTGTTGTATCCTCATGTGGGAGGAGTGAGAGCGCTCTCTGGGGTCTATTTTATAGGGCATTAATCCCATTTACGAACTAATGATCTCACAAGGATTCCCATCTCCTGATACCATCACATTGGGGATTAGGATTTCAACATATGAATTTGAGGGAGACACAGCCCTTGGTCATCTTGCAGACTGAGGATTCTAGGGGCAAGGGTGGCAGAGTACTCACTGGAGGCTCTATTTTACAACCCCTTCCACATGGATTAGCTGAAACCTGCTGTCCATTCACTGAGTCTTTAATCCACAGTGTTTCTCCACACTCTATCTGTTCCAAGCGTGAGGATGGCTACTCACATCCTTTCCTTCAGCTCTCTGCGCTCATCCCCTCAAGCCGTCTCTCTCTTCTTGTTTCCTCCTGTGCTTCCTTCTTCCTTTTCTTTTTAAAATTTCCTCTATACAGCTTCTCCTTTCTTTGTTTAGAACATTTATTTATTTTTAAAGATTTTATTTTTTAGAACAGTTTCAAGTTCACAGCAAAGTTGAGAGGAAGGTAGTACAGAGAGTTCCCATAAAGTCCCTGCTCCCACATGCACACAGCCTCCCCCATGAATAAGATCGAGAATTTGATAGCATGACAGGATGACTATAGTCAATAATAATTTAATTGTACATTTAAAAATAACTAAAAGAGTATAAATAGATTGTTTGTAGCACAAAGGATAAATTCTTGTGATAAGGATAACCCGTTTACCCTGATGTGATTACTACACATTGTATGCCTATATAAAAATATACTATATACCACATAAATATATATATATCTACTGTGTACTCACAAAAGTTAAATATAAAAATAAAAGAAAAACAACCCTCCACCAAAGTGGTTCATTTATTGCAACTGAGAACCTACATTGACATCCTAACTACCCAAAGTCCGTAATTTACATTAGGGTTCACTCTTGGTGCTGTGCTTTGTAAGGATTGGGATAAATGTGTAATGACATACATCCACCATTGTAATATTATACAGAGTATTTTCACTACCCTAAAAATCCCTTCTGCTTCTCCTATTTATACCCCACCAATTAACCTCTGGCAACCACTCTTTTGCCTTTTCTGCAGTTTTGTCTTTTCTAGAATGTCACATGAGTGTAATCATACAATATGTTGTCTTTTCATATTGTCTCTTCTTAATAACATGCATTTAAGTTTCCTCCACATCTTTTCATGGTTTGATTGCTCATTTCTTTTTAGTGCTTAATAATATTCCATTGCCTGGATATACCACAGTTTATGTATCCATTCACCTATGGAAGGTTGAGCATCTTTGTTGCTTCCAAGTTTTGACAATTTTAAATAAAGCTGTCATAAACACTCATTTGCAGGTTTTTGAATGGACATAAATTTTCACCTCCTTTGGGTGAATGCCAAAGAGCTCAGTTATTACTTGATCATATGGTAAGAGTATTTTTAGGTTTGTAAGACTCTCAGGCTGTCTTTCAAAGTGGCTGTACCATTTCACATTCCCACTAGCAATAAATGAACATTTCTGTTGCTTCATATCCTCATTAACATTTGGTGTTGTCGGTATTCTAGATTTTGGCCATTCTAATAGGTGCATAGGAGTATTCATTTTGACTTTTTCCCTCTCTTTTCCTATGTTTATCTCCTTCCTTTTCTTTCTTTCTTTCTTTTTTTTTTTTTTTTTTGCTGTCTCTCTTTCTCCTCTTTCTTTCCATCATTTTCTCTTTATTATTAACTTCATGTCATCTTCATTGTCACTTAGCCACAGAAACATTTTATGATGGGATATACTTGACCAAGAAGAGGTGAGAACTGTCAGAATTTTTGAGTCAGAGAATATCTTAAAACATAGCTAATGTAATCTCTTTTTCCTGATTGGTGTTCCTTGCACAACTGACCTAGGGCCTTGCCCATGCCATACTGATATTCAAACCTCAAGTTTATCTCTTATGTGGGAATTGAGATGCTTAGAAAACAAATGTCAGTGATGTACCAGAACACAGAGGTCCTCACTGGTCTGTAGCATATGAGTCAACATATTCATTTACTTCACATTTACTGAGACTTCAGTAATAAGGGCATGGACATCCATCCTCATGATTCATTCATTGGCTATCTCAATATATGAATGAGCTCAGGGGGTATCAGATGTACTTCTTTTGTGAATGGTGGAATATAATGTAGGTTAAGATGTAGATGTAGATATAGATAGATCTGTTTTCCCCATAAGAATGTTTCACCTCGAGATAATCATTTCTCTTTCAGGTATTCGAGGATCTCTGTGCTTTAAAAGTGAGGCCAGAAAATAGCAGAGTTCACCACCCTACCCTTTTAATTAGCATCCCTGCATTTCAGAAATCCAGCTTTTCAGCACTGGATTTTACGATTTTAAAGTTGGAGCTAAATCTCCTTTGTGTAAACCATAATCCTTTCCAGATGATAGAGGTGAAGTTGTGTCCAAAAGAGATTATTTATTATGATGGATTTAACTACTTTTCTCACATTATTCCATTTAGAGAAACAAGTTTATACTTCTATGCCTAATACCTCACTTTTCACTTGTGTGACTAGTTTACCAGAGTAACTGACTACCATCAGAAAGGTGAACATATACTAGCCAAATTTAACAAACTGTGGGTTTAATTGATGAATGGTATTGAAAAAGAGTAACTTAGTTTGGTAAGTTTAGTAAAAACACACTACTTTTGGATCTATGAATCTTGTGAGGTATCATTTTTCACAGAAGATTAAATTTCCTTTGTTATGCTGTAAAGAAAATGAGTATTATTGAAAGACCCTTCATAATATTTGATATAGTAAATTACTCTAGAATCCCTCCTCTTGAATGGTCTTCATTTCCATTTCTGAAGCTGAGACCTAAATTTCCCATTGAGAAAGTGGGTTTGTGGTTTTTAAAACATACTTTTATTTGTTTTAGTAAAAGATCTAAGTTTATCCAAATGTATGCAATGAAGTGGGGATAAATCCAAGGAACACACAATTTTAAAATCTTGAAAATAAAGTTCTCATAAAAAGAAACTAAACATGACCGTATTTATTTGATCACTACATAAGTCTCTGAACTGCACTGTGCCTTTTAAATTGTATGCATTTTTATTTTAGTTTTGAAGTTTCATTTTATAGAACTGTTTTTTAATGTAAAGCAGTTTGTAATTTTTTAAATCAATATTTCATTTATGATTCATGGTTTGCTAAGTGGATAATGTAATGCCTTAATGGATGAAAATGGATTATGGCAAGGAGGTCAGAAAGCAATTGCTGCCATTAATAATACACTTTCTACAAGGTAATTGACAGATAGTGAGTAGGCGACTCTTTAGAATATTCCTGCACGGGTTTGGTCCATGGGATGTATACAAAGATAGCAGCTGATTTTAAGAAGAGAATATGTCAAAGAAGCACACATATTTGTGTGAATGTTATCAAGACTGCCTTCAGCAAGTAGTTTTTCTACTCATTCAAAAATGGTAGGAAGTTAATTATAGAAGAACTACCTATTATTAGAGAAATCAGGAAATATAAAGTGTGCTAGAAGCTCTAATTGCTGGAGGCACTAGGCATGACATTCTTTTGCTAGGTGATGACTCATCATTTATAGTTTTCTATTCAGAATTCATGCAACTGAATATTCACCTGACGTTGCTACAGAGTCCAACTCTGAGCAATGTTTGCCTGATGGATAGGGAAAGTATAAGAAGTTTATTCTTAAATATGTGCAGCACATGCACATGTGATTGCATTTGATTCCCATGACAATTCTGGAAGATAGTTGGGATCACCAGTATTAGACTTATTTTACAGATGGAAAAACTGAGGCCTATATGGTGCAAGGAATGGCACAAGATCTTAAAACAAATAAGTGATTGACTTGGGGCACATTCTTAAGTTTTCTGACTCCAAATCCATATTTCCCTCTATTATTTGATGCAGTGACATGGGTTGGTGCGGGGAGAGAGAAAGAGAGAGAGAGAAAGAGATTGATTCTGTCACCAATGTGATGCCTTTTATCTCAAAATTGGATTTCCATTATTTTTGTTGTCAATGTTGCGTGCTGCAACTAACTCATCCTGTCTTGCAAGAGCTAACTCCATGCATCACATTTTTCCTTATTATAAAAATTTATTTTAACTTCAGGAGTACATGTGCAGGTTTGTTACATAGGTAAACTTGTGTCATGGGGGTTTGTTGTACAGATTATTTTATCACTCAGGTATTAAGCCTAGTACTCATTAGTTAGTTTTCCTGATCCTCTCCCTCCTCCCAGCCTCCACCCTCTGAGAGGCCCCAGTGTGTGTTGTTCCCCTCTGTGTGTCCATGTGTTCTCATCACTTAGCTCCCACTAATAAGTGAGAACATGTGGTATTTGATTTTCTGTTCCTGTGTTAGTTTGCTAAGGATATTGGCCTCCAGCTCCATCCATGTCTCTTCAAAGGACAGGATCTTATTTTTTTAATTGCTACATAGCATTCCATGGTGTTTATCCAGTCTATCATTAATGGACATTTGGGTTGATCCCATGGCTTTGCTATTGTGAATAGTGCTGTAACAAACGTACCCATGCATGTGTTTTCATAATAGAATGATTCCTATTCCTTTGGGCATATACCCAGTAATGGCATTTCTGTCTTCAGATCTTAAAATGTTAACTCTGTCTTCAGAGTTAACTTTTGTATATGGTGTAAGGAAGGGGTCCAGTTTCAGTTTTCTGCTTATGGCTAGCCAGTTATTCCAACACCATTTATTGAATAGAGAATCATTTCTCCATTGCTTGTTTCTGTCTTCAGATCTTTGAGGAATTGCCACACTGTCTTCCACAATGGTTGAACTCCCATCAACAGTGTATAAGGGTTCTTTTTTCTCCATAACCTCGCCAGCATCTGTTATTTTTTGACTTTTTAATAATAGCCATTCTGACTGACGTGAGATGGTATCTCAGTGTGGCTTTGATTTGCATTTCTCTAATGATTGGCGATGTTGATTTTTTTTTTCATAATGATTGTTGGCCACATGTATGTCTTCTTCTGAGAAGTGTCTGTTCATGTTTTTCCCACTTTTTAGTGGGGTTGTTTGTTTTTTTCTTGTAAATTTGTTCAAGTTCCTTATAGATGTTGGATATTAGACCTTTGTTGGATGCATAGTTTGCAAAAGTTTTCTCTCATTCTGTAGTTCATCTCTCTACTCTGTCGATAGTTTCTTTTCCTATGCAGAAGCTTTTTAGTTTAATTAGATCCCGTTTGTCAATTTTTGCTTTTGTTGTGATTGCTTTTGGCATCTTTGTCATGAAATCTTTGCCTGTGCCTATGTCCTACATGGTATTGCCTACGTTGCCTTCCAGGGATTTTATCTATCTTGAGTTAACTTTTGTATATGGTGTAAGGAAGGGGTCCAGTTTCAGTTTTCTGCTTATGGGCTAGCCAGTTATTCCAACACCATTTATTGAATAGAGAATCATTTCTCCATTGCTTGTTTTTGTCAGATTTGTTGAAGATTAGGTAGTTGTAGGTGTGCATTTATTTCTGGGTTTTCTATTCTGTTTCATTAGTCTGTGTGTCTGTTTTTGTGCCAGGACCATGCTGTTTTGGTTACAGTAGCCTTGTAGTATAGTTTGAAGTCAGGTCTAGTTTGTTCTTTTTGCTTAGGATTGTCTTGGCTATTCTGTGCTGTTTTTTGGTTCGATGTGGATTTTAAAATAGTTTTTTTCTAGTTCTGTGAAGAGTGTCAATGGTAGTTTAATGGGCATAGCAAAGAATCCATAAATTTCTTTGGGCAGTATGGCTATTTTCACAATATTGATTCTTTCTATCTATAAGCATGGAATGTTTTTCCATTTGCTTGTGTCATCTCTGATTTATTTGAACAGTGGTTTGTAACTCTCCTTGTAGATAACTTTCACTTCCCTAATTAATTATATTCCTAGGTATTTTATGCCTTTTGTGGCAAACGTGAATGAGAGTTTGTTTCTGATTTGGCTCTTGGCTTGACTGTTGCTGGTTTATAGGAGTGCTAGTAATTTTTGCACATAGGTTTTGTATCCTGAGACTTTTCTGAACTTGTTTATCAGCTTAAGAAGCATTTGGGCTGAGACAACGGAGTTTTCTAGATACGGGATCATGTCATCTGTGAACAGTGATAGTTTGACTTCCTCTCTTCCTATTTTAATGCCATTTATTTCTTTCTCTTGCCTGATTGTCCTGGCCAGAACTTTCAATACTATGTTGAATAGGACTGGTGAGAAAGAGCGTCCCCGTCTTTGCCAGTTTTCAAGGGGAATGCTTCCAGTTTTTGTCCATTTAGTATGATGTTGACAGTGGTTTTGTCATATATGGCTCTTACTATTTTGAGGTATGTTCCCTCAATAGTAGTTTATTGAGAGTTTTTAACACGCAGGGATATTGAATGTTATTGGAAGCCTTTTCTGCCTCTATTGAGATAATTATTATTATTATTTTTTGTCTTTAGTTCTGTTTATGTGATGACTCACATTTATTGATTTGCCTATGTTGAACTAACATTGCATCCTGGGGATGAAGCCTGCTTGATCATGGTGGATAAGCTTTTTGATGTGCTGATGGATTCAGTTTACCAGTATTTTGTTGAGAATTTTTTGCTTTGATATTCATCAAAGATATTGGCCTGAAGTTTTCTTTTTTTGTTGCATCTGCTAGGTTTTGGTGTCAGGATGATGCTGGCTTCATAGAATGAGTTAGGGAGAGTCCCTCCTCCTCAGTTTTTTGAAATAGTTTCAGTAGGAATGGTACTAGCTCTTTTTTGTACCTCTGGTGGAATTCAGCTGTGAATCCATCTGGTCTTGGGCTTTTTAGGGTTGGTAAGCTATTTATTACTGCCTCAATTTTAGAACTTGTTATTGATCTGTTCAGGGATTCAGTTTATTCCTGGTTCAGTCTTGGGATGGTGTATGTGTCCAGGAATTTATCTATTTCTTCTAGATTTTCTAGTTTGTGTGCATAGATGTGTTCATAATATTCTCTGATGGTTGTTTGTATTTCTGTGGGGTCAGTGGTGATATCCCCTTATCATTTCTGATTGTGTTTATTTGAATCTTCTCTCTTTTCTTCTTTATTAGTTTAGCTAGTGGTCTATTTTTCTCAAAAAGACAGCTCCTGAACTCATTGTTCTTTTGAATAGTTTTTCTTTTCTATTTCCTTTAGTTTACCTCCGATTTTGTTGTCTTCTAGCTTTGTGATTGGTTTGCTCTTGGGTCTCTAGTTCTTTTAATTGTGATATTAGGTTGTTAACTTAAACTTTTTGATGTGGACATTCAGTGCTATAAATTTCCCTCTTAACACTGCTTTAGCTGTGTCCCAGAGATTCTGGTATGCTGTATCTTTGTTCTCATTAGTTTCAAATAACTGCTTGATTTCTGCCTTAAATTCATTATTTATCCCAAAGTCACCCAGAAATGAATTTCTTAGTTTTGAGTTCTAATTTTATTGTGCTGTGGTCTGAGAGACTGTTTGTTATGATTTCAGTTCTTTTACATATGCTGAGGAGGGTTTTACTTCTGATTATGTGATCAATTTTAGATTAAGTGCCATGGGGCAATCAGAAGAACATATAGTCTGTTGTTTTTTGGTGAGGTGTTCTGTAGATGTCTACCAGGTTCCATTTGATCCAGGGCTGAGTTCAGGTCCTAAATACCTTTATTAAGTTTCTGTCTTGATGATATGTCTAATGTCAGTTGGATGTTAAAATCTCCCATTATTATATTGTGGGAGTCTATGTGTCTTTGAGGGTCTCTAAGAACTTGGTTTATAAATCTGGGTGCATATGCACCCAACACAGGAGCACACAGATTCATAAAGCAAGTTCATTTAGGAAAGTTCGATCTTCCTGTTGAGTTGAATCCTTTATCATTGTGTAATGTCCTCTTTGTCTTTTTAAATCTTTGTTGGCTTAAAGTCTGTTTTGTCAGAAACTAGGATTGCAAACCCTGCCTTTTTCTGTTTCTCTATTTGCTTGGTAGATTTTTCTCCATCCTTTTATTTTGAGCCTATATGTGTCATTACATGTGAGATGAGTGTCTGGAAGACAGCATACCAATGGGTCTTAGCTCTCTCTCCAACTTGCCACTCTGTGTGTTTTAATTGGGACATTTAGCCCATTTACATTGAAGGTTAGTATTGATATGTGTGGAATTGATCCTGTCATCATGATGTTAGCTGGTTATTTTGCAGACTTGTTTATGTGGTTGCTTTATAGTGTCACTGGACTGTGTACTTCAGTGTGTTTTTGTAGTGGCTGGTAATGGTTTTTCTTTTCCATATTTAGTGCTTCCTTTAGGAGCTCTTGTAAGGCAGGTCTGGTGGTAATGAATTCCCTTAGCATTTGCTTGTCTGAAAAGGATTTTATTTCTCCTTTGCTTATGAAGTTTGGTTTGGCCCAATATAAAACTCTGGGTTGTAATTTCTTTTCTTTAAGAATATTGAATATTGGTCCCCAATCTCTTCTGGCTTGTAGAATTTCTACTGAGAGGTCTGCTGTTAGTCTGATGGGCTTCCCTTTGTAGGTGACCTATCCTTTCTCTCCAGTTGCCCTTAACCTATTCTTCTTCATTTTGACCTTGAAAAATCCGATGATTATGTGTCTCGGTGATGATTTTCTCATGAAGTGTCTTACTAAGGTTCTCTGCATTTCCTGAATTTGAATATTGGCCTGTATAACTAGGTTGGGGAAGTTCTCATGGGTGATATCCTGAAATGTGTTTTCCAAGTTGGTTCCATTCCTCCCATCTCTTTCAGGTACACCAGTCAGTCATAGATTTTGTCTCTTTATATAATTCCATATTTCTTAGAGGTTTTGTTCATTTCTTTTCATTCTTTTTTTCTCCATTCTTGTCTGCCTGTTTTATTTCAGAAAGCCAGTCTTCAAGTTCTGGGATTCCTTCCTCCACTTGTTCTATTCTGCTATTAATACTTGTGCATTATGACATTCTTGTAGTGTGTTTTTCAGATGTTTTTCTCTATACTGACTATTTTGTCTCTCAGCTCCTGCACTGTTTTATCATGAATTTTATCTTCTTAAGCTTGCTCCTATCTATATTATGAATTCTACTTCTGTCTTTTAAGCCATCTCAGCCTCAGCCTAGTTCCAAACCATTGCTGGTCATTTGCAGGAAAGAGGACACCATGGCTTTTTAAGTTTTCAGCATTCCTGCACTAATTATTTCTCATTTTTGAGGGCTTATCTACTTTTAGTCTTTGAAGTTCTGACCTTTGGTTTTTTCTTTTTTTCTTTTTCTTTTTTTAATAGTCTGGCCATAGGCTCGGCACAGTGGCTCATGCCTGTAATCCCAGAACTTTGGGAGGCCAAGGTGGGTGGATCATGTGAGGTCAGGAGTTCAAGACCAGCCTGACCAACATGGTGAAACCCCTTTTCTACTAAAAATACAAAAATTAGCTGTGTGTGGTGGTGGGTGCCTGTAATCCCAGCTACTCAGGAGGCTGATGTAGGAAAGACACTTGAACTTGGTAAGCAGAGGATGCAGTGAGCTGAGATCGCATCATTGCACTCCAGCCTGGGAGACAAGAGTGAAACTCCAACTCAAAAAAAAAAAAAAATTGTCTAGCCCCTTTTCTATAGGGGTCTTTTGGTTTGCTGCTGGTCCACTCCAGTCCCTAGTCACCTCAGATTTTCTAGTAGCTGGAGGTATCACCAGTGAAGGCTGCAAAACAGCAAATATGGCAGCCTGCTCCTTCCTCTGGGAGCTCTACTCTGGACCTGTTGCTGGCCTGAACACACTGTAAGAGATGGCTGGAGACCCTGGTTGCGAGGTCTCACTCTGTCAGGAGGAACAGAATTGGAGACCCATTTAAAGAAGCAGTCTGACCATGCTTTCATAGAACACCTGTGCTGGGTTGGGGTACCATTTCCACCCTTGGTTGTCTTGTGCTTTCCCAGCCTGGATACTGGAACTGCTAAGTTCCCCAAACAGCAAAGATGGCAGCCCACCTCTCCCTCTGGGAGCTCTGTCCCAGGAAGTTTTCAAGTCTCCATCAGCCAGAGTACATTGGTATGTGTGGCTGGAGGCCTCAGTTGTGAGATTCTGCCCAGTGAAAAGGAATGGGATCAGGTACTTGTTTAAAGAAGCAGTCTGGCCATGCTTTCATGGAGCAACTGTGCTGTGCTGGGGTACTGCTTCTGTCCTGTTTGGCTTGGGCTCTCCAAAGCCCACAGACTGTAATGGCTGAGTCACCCAAACAGCAAAGATGGTGGGCTGCCCCTACCTGCTCTCCGTCCCAGGGAGAATTCAAATCTCTGTCTGCTGGAGAATACTGGCAGGGGTGACTGAAGGCCTGGTTGAAAGGTCCCACTCAATGGATTGTGTGCCTCTCTTCCAACCTCAGCATTCAGTGACATCTTGTTGGTAGCTTGAAACTTACCATGGTGGAAGTATTTACACCACAGAAATAGGTAAATGCTAAAAATCAGGGCTTTTGTCTTGAGAGCAGCTGTGAAACATTTACCAGGCCAATACTGTTTTTATTTCAGTTTTTATTTTCATATCAATGATTGTTGAACCTTTTAAAGTCTGCAGCTTGCTAAAAACTCAGGCTGAAAATCAAGTCACTGTCTTGATTTATCAAGGCCTGGATAAGCGTGAGAGGAAGCACAGAGAATTTGGTCTTCCCTTTACTTTGCTGTGGGACTCCAGGAGTACATTGCTATCCCTTCTCTAGACTGTACAGTGGTGCATAAAGGCTCACCTGAGCTATGTGTGGAGTAAGTTATCAATATGTACTCAGGAAAAGACTTTTCTGAACTTGCTCTACTTAAAACAGTGGTTTTCAAACATATTTTTGATCTTGTCCCCCAAGCATTGGAAATATTTAAGTGTACAGCACACACGTGTGTACATGTATGTATATATACACACATATATGTATTAAACACACTATTACATATGTATACATTGGGATTGTATGTGCATATAACTTTATATCTAAGAATATGTTTATAAATTATATATGTTACTAATAAGTGTCAATTATACATTAAATAGAAAATTTTTAAAGGATGAAAAAGATGAATTAAATGAGTTTTTAAAAGTTTTTAAATTGTTCAACTTATTTTACTCTAAAAATTATCCAACACATTATTAAATTTTAGTAATGTTTTGTGAAAAGATGCATTCTTTTTTAAAGTATGTGTTAATATTTTTTGATACTGTTATTTAAAGTCATGGCTCTAAGATGATTTTATTTTGACACTCTTCGTAATGCCTCTCAGAACTGAAAAGCCACTTCACAGATTCATAGATCACAAAGGAAATGGTGCATTTTTGGCTAAATTTGCCAAACTAGGTTACTCCTTTTTAATACCATTCACCAGTTATACTTCATTAAATTCAATATATATTTCAATGTATTTCGTTAAATTTGGCTTTCTTGGTGTTACATTTCCACCTTTCCTGATGGTAATCAGTTGCTCTTCCAAACTAGTCACATGATGGTATGTTTTATGTTTTTAACAAAAGATTTCAAAGCCTAATCAAACATCTTGTTTATTTTTTAAACTGAAAAAGTTTCGTTTCCATGGTTTTTAAATTTTGCGCATCTGAGTGTTACCTTCCCAATTGCTGTTAAAATTTTATTTTCACTTTGAAGGAATGGATCAATGATGTGTGTGTGTACGTGTGTGTGTGGGTGTGGGGGGTGGTGTTTCTAATATCTGCTGGGAGATGTTCTGGGAGTCACTTCTTACCAAAGAAAATGTTATCAAATGTGCAATACTTATTTGCTTAAACATAAAAAATGTGTATGCATCTTTCATTTTGAAAACTCTTCAAGTATATTGCTATAAGGCAATCAAATAACCTTTTTGTGGTTACAAAACACATGGGATACACATACATAAGCATATTCAAGCCTTTGTATACATATACTTAATCATATCCACAAACATTTTCTTAGAAAACACCCATTAATCACATATGCAAAGCATCTATCTAGACACATATGTTTTGTGAGTACTTATAGAAACACATACGATATCATATGTATATACACAGAAAAACGTAACTCTATACACATTTATTATCCTATTGTAATCAGAATTGCATAAGTACTCATGTCATTTACAAAAAATTTGAACATAATTGTATACATCTAAATATCTGTAATGCTTTATGTATGCATACCTAGCTCTATAGACATATATAATTCTTTACATATTATGCATATGCATATACATTTGGATAATCCTATACCTGATATAATGGTGTTAAGTTTATAATACATAATCTTAGCCTTACTCTGTGCATATGTGTGTATATGCACTACTTAAGATACTATAATCCATAAACTTACTAGGCAGCGGCATGCATAAACTGCATGTTGAATGCCCACAGATATGCAAGGGCACTGCTCAGCCCTTCTCCACAGTGGAATTTCAACTCCCCTATAAGGGTTCTTCACACTTCACACTCAGGTCTGGCCAGCATAGGCCAACTCAGGGTGCCAGGTCTGTATTTAAATGTTATGTAGCTTATTTTATTTTATTTTATTTTATTTTATTTCATTTTCTTAGATTAAAAAGCAAATATAAATTAGGGTTCCAATATTTTCTTCCTACACCCCTATAGTTCATCATGTGCCTCGGGCTTAATTGAACGCTATACCTAGCATGGCCTTTTGGCTGCCCTAGGCTGCCCATGTCACTCTAGAATAGCCTGACTCTGGCTTCAGTGCCTTGTAGCCATACATCTTCCAGGAACAGCTGCCTGGGAGATCAGCACATTTACCTACGGGCCTCCTCATCTGATTTGATGGAAACAACCTGTAGAGGCAATATTCTCAACATTTTAAATAAGAAGTTGATAAATTCAGCACAGAGAACCTACTGACAAGGAGGGGCGCTATGAATATGAACAAATAATTCGAAACAGAGTGGACACAAATGACAAATCAAATGGTGGAAATTAAAAAGTCAATTGAAATTGCATTATCGATTCTTACTGAATACCCACTTACATATGTTAGCTCGAATTTTCAAAATACCCCTTTTAAGCAGGCATCATCTTTTCACTTCTAAAGGTGAGGAAACTGAGGCTTGGAGAAAGCTTAAATGATTTGTCTAAAGACCACATACCTGTCAAGTACCAGAACTAGACTTCACCATCTAGGTCTGTGGCTTCAAAGCATACACACTTTACCACTTTACATTCAACCGTGCTACCTCCTCCAGCAAAACACCATTTCGTTTTTAAAGAAAATCAAATTAACGAAATTTACAAATTTGCTGGTCTGCAATACTAACAAACATTCATGAAACAGATGAAACAGGCCAACTCTTATGAATGAGAGAGTAGATGAACTTAACTTTTCTGGACGATTTTAACAATATGAAAAAAATCCTTACAAAGGTCCATTCCCTATGTCCATTTCTAGGACTCTAGCATGTGAAAAGAATTGTACCACCTTTATACTTAAAAATAATAAGGTTGTTAAAATAATAAGCCTTATTAAAATTATGCAAACAACTTTCATCTGCAATGGTAATTGAAAGGGTTAGTAAACGATGCTAGATTTTTGTTCAGAGTATAATATAATCACTAAAAAATGTTCACAAGTGTTAAATATTAATGTTATATTAAGTGAAATAAGAATAGAAAATGGCACAAATAGCACAATCCCAACTTTGGAAATATATATATGCATACATACTGTGTGTGTATATACATGTATATATGTATATACTGGAAGGATACATGCTGTGGCAATATATTTAAAGAAGGGAAGGAAACTTGCTATGATGATAGTAGAGTGATTTCTGTTTATTTTGCAATAAATATATAATCTGAGAAAATTAAATACTTATTTATTTTTTATTTTATTTATTTATTTTATTTTGAGACAGGGTCTCTCACTCTGTTGCCCAGGCTGAAGCACAGTGGAGCAATCTTGGCTCACTGCAACCTCTGCTTCCCCGGTTCTCACGATTCTCTCACATCTGGCTAATTTGTTTTGTATTTTTTGGTAGAAATGGGGGTTTCACCATGTTGCTCAGGCTGATCCTGAACTCCTGACCTCAAGTGATCCATCTGTCTCCACCTCCCAAAGTGCAGGGTTTATAGGCATGAGCCACTGTACCCGACCTATTTTTTTTTTTTTAAGTTGTGGGTTTGGAGGCAGAAAGATCAGGACTCCAATACTGAAGAATTTATTTAAACACACCATGCTTCAGTCTCCTCTTCTATCATGTGTGGGTAGAATCCTTCCCACATAGGGACTTAGGCTTATGGCACACAGAAAGTCCTCAAAAAGTGCAAGTTCCTCTTCTGTTTTCCCTTTGCAGGATCCTTAGTAGGACGCTTAACTTCTCAGGATACTCTGATGACTCATAGATACTCTGTTACGTGGTGGAAAACTCCATTACTTCTCTGCTCATTTAAAACAACTAAGGGGAAAACCATCAAAATACCCAACCTGGAAACTGACCTCATTGACTGTCTTTTTATTCAAGTAGACTAACATAAGGTCATGAGCCCACTTCCCTAGCACAGCTTATGGTTCTTAATTATTTTTAGGAATATATTTAAGAATATTATATAAACAAGAATATACTGAAGACTATGTCAAAAATGATCCATTTCTCCTACATGCTCATAGCTGCCAAATTCTGCATGTAGTATCTGGGAACTCACAAGTGATCTTAAGTTTCCATAGGCCCCAGGTTGCAAAGCTTTGGAAATGGACCTCATTTCAGGAAAAAAAGGAGAGGAAGGACTATGGTGTCAGAGAGTGACATGCAGAGGAGTTCCCTTCCTTCTCCTTGGCCTTGCCCCTCAGCCACCAATTACTCAGATGAAGAGAGCAACTCGGAGAGTAAGGGGCCTTCTCAAGGAGCACACCATTCAAAACCCGTCATATTAATGCTTTCTTTCACAACACTTCCTCTGCGACAAACTCTGGAGTCACAGCCTTTATGTGACAAGGAGTGATGATTATTAAACCACCGCTACTCTGCACTTTATTTAGAACAAAGCCTTCAGGTATTTCTAGGAGAGGAGATGCTACCTGAAAATCAAACAGCTCCAAGCATTCGTAATAGTGACAAGCAAATAAAAACAGTTCTTTGAACCTAAAACTCAGACATAGATAATGTGTAGAGTCAAACGAATGATCTATGCACACATTTATCTCTTACTATGATTTTAATGCAAAAATGTCTATCACCTCCTGTCACTCATATCAGAATCAAACATGTCTCTGAGGATGTGCTTCAGATAGAAGGTTATCAGAAGTTAGCCCAGCACTCATTTGAAAGTCCGTGTAGGTTAGTGATTTAAAGCAGGGATCAGTAATTTTGTTCTGTAAATGGCCAAGTAGTAAATATTTTAGGCTTTGTGGGCCATATGTAGTCTTGATCACATATTATCCTTTGGTTTTTGTTTGTTTTTACAAGTCTGTAAAAATATAAAAGCCACTCTTAGCTTGTGGCTGTACAAAAACAACCATAGTTTGCCTACCCATGGTTTTGGGTGTGAACTATAAACCCTGACTACTTAGGTTCAAATCCCTCCACTTCTAGTTTTGTTACCTTTGGTTAGATGCTTACTATTTTGTGCCTTGGGAAAATGGTGGGGGGGGAGGGTGGTCATATTAGTACCTCCTTCACTGAGTCTTGTGAGAATTCAATGATGAATGCATATTAAATATTTAGGACAGCAATGATATAATTAGAAAAATGCAGGCCTTAGCTTTTATCAATAGATTTGGGAGGAGGGTCCAAGCCTGGTTTGTTTCCCCAGGGTTACTCAGGACCTCCAACTCCCCTGGGGAGAATGGCCACTGCAAAAAGTCAACCAATTTTGCTTTTCTTGTGACTTATTGTACACAGGGAGGGATAAATACTGTGTGCTTAGAGTTTTAAAATAGTCCCCATATGCAAAGTGGGATAAAAATAGCTCTCACCTTACAAGGTTGTTTTGCAGAAAAAATGGAATGATGAATATGAATTTGCTCATTATAATGTATAACTTTAGTTATTATCATGGAAGATACCTGATGATTATAATTACCAATTAGACAAGAGTTTTTGGCAGAATGTTTTTCTGGGTGATAGTCATGATGCAATATATTTTAAGTATGTTTAATTAGTTCATGTTTCTTTCTGTTCTTACTTAGACTCTGCACTTCTATAGAACGAGAAGGTCAGATTTACTCCTCAGTCTCAGCACTGAGCACATCACTGTGGCTGGATATACATACATACATACATACATATATACATATGTATGTATAATATTAGATAAAATCACCTTCTTTCTAAGGGATAAAATATTTATGATTTATGTGTTTGCTTGTGCTTTTATTTGCTGACATTTTGAAATCACAAAAGACTTGCAATTCAAGATGGCTGTCAGAATAAACGCATGCTGAACATTCAGTGTTCCCAATAATAACAGCACAAATAGATGCAAACAAAATAAACCATCCATCCATATGCTGGAAAAATAAGACAAGGCTTCCTTGGTAGTTAAGAAAATGTAAGGATTCCTGAAACGGGGAAGGCACACGGGATAGGATTGGAGAAGGAAACAGGCTTAGCAGGGAGCAGCTGTTGAGAAAGCTGGGAATAGCTCTGGAAGTGCTGCAAGCCTGGGTGCAGATGTCAGAGGAGCAGAGAGGGGACTAGTCCAGGACAATCATCAGGGAGCCCGCACCACAGAAGAGCAGGATACGTTGTCTGTCTCCTGTGTTTCACCATCTTCACCACCCAATTGGTAACTCTAGGAGAAATGAAAAGACCCTGTACCCAAAAAAGTTGTACTGGAAGTACATCCCACATGTATAGGGTCCAAATAAAGGACACTTCAGACATGCACAGATTTAGAAAGTTAACCATCTACAAGTCCTCCCTGGTGAACCTCAGCAAAGCAAAAATAATATATGGAACATATTATGATACTTGTTTCAAAATAAAACAAATTGGCTGGGCGTGGTGGTTCATGCCTGTAACCCCAGCACTTTGGGAGGCTGAGCTGGGCGGATCACAAGTTCAGGAGTTCCGTACCAGCCTGGCCAACATAGTGAAACCTCATCTCTACTAAAAATACAAAAATTAGCCAGGCGTGGTGGCATGTGCCTGTAATCACAGCCACTCAGGAGGCTGAAGCAGGAGAACCGCTTGAACCTGGCAGATGGAGGCTACAGTGAGCCGAGAGCACGCCACTATACTTCAGCCTGGGCAATAGAGTGAGACCCCATCTCAAAAAAAAAAAAGAAATTATTATCATGAAAACAGTCATGACAGTCATGAACAAATAGTCCTATTCATACAAGATGAAATACAAATGACTAATAAATAGGTAAAAATATATTCAACTTCACCAATAACAAAGGAATGTAAGTTAGAAAAAAGAAATGTAATTTTCACTCATCAGAGTAACAAACTTCTATCATATCAAGTATTGATGATGTAAAGAAATTGATACTCTTTTTTACAACTGAGTAGTATTCCATGGTATACGTATATTCTGTGTTTTCTTTATCCACTCATTGGTTGATGGGCACTTAGGTTGATTCTGTATCTTTGCAATTGTGAATTGTGCTGTGATTAAATATACGCTGTTTTGTATAAATTTTGGCAGCTATTCCACAGTACAATTTTGGCAGTGTCTATTAGAGTCAAAAACATATCTCCTCTGACTCAGCAATTCATTTCTCAGTTTCTACCTCAAGGATGCACTTGCATGTGCCCTATATGAAAGTACAAGCATGTTAACTGCAGCAGTGTTAGTTACAGGCAAAATTGCAAATGAACATCAAACTGGGATAAACGCACCATGGTAAGTCTGAACTATGTAGTACTTGCAAAAGATGCAGATAAGAGTACGTATACCAATGTGGAAAGGTCTGTGAAACATATTGTTCACTGCCAAAAATAACAATTCTAAGAAAAAGAAGTATAGATAACAAAATTTAGGTATAAAATCAACCCACATACAAAATATAGATCTTTGTTTAATTGTATATCTCTCTACATGTTTGTATATGTTTTACATATGTATCTCTATCTATCTCTCTATCTATCTATCATCTATCTATCTATCTATCTAGAGATTGATTTCAATTCAAAGTAAAGTAACAGTATATTTGGATGCACACCAAACGTAACAGTAGCCTCCTCTACCAAAGGGACTCAAAATAGAAATCTGAAAAGCACAGAAAACTACAAAGGTAAAAATAAACAACTCTATTTCTATGATACCTTCTTTTAGCATTTTGCTGTACATCCTTCCAGCCATTTTTCTATATAGGTATAGAGCGAGTTGGAAGTCTTGATCTGCAGCAAAGGACCTTATTTTAGAGGTGAAAAATATATTAGTGTTAGTGAATAGATGTAGAAAAAATTGAAATCTGTAAACTCTGAGAATTCAGGGGATGATGTATGGATCACTGACACCTTGTGGAGAAACAGACAATGGGGAGATAAACTGTGAAATGTGCCCATTGCTGGAACTTGAAGAGTGGATGAAGAGTTTGATGGAATGATATGGAGGGTCCAAATGCCACTGAATCACTCAGGCACCCTCCTCCCCCAGTGACCTTAATGACGCCCTGTTTATACAAATGATAGCACAATGAGAAAAAAGTAGATACAACTGGAACAACCCACCCAGGAAAGTGTTCGGTAGAGTTTTGCAGAAGACAGGATAAGATCTAGAGGAGAAGAATTGGAATTATAAATACAGTGGTTAATTCTAGGCCCTACATGTGTGGGAATTTGGGCCAATTTTGCTTTTCTATTTCCCAGGGGAAAAATGTCCATTTCAACTATATTTTCAGATTCATTATTATAAAGTTTTTCATAGTATTAATATCTTCTTGAAATTTTGAAACATCATATTTATCCATGTGTCAAGATTTTTCGGTTTTCAATGTTATTTGTTTTTTATCCTTCTTGATCCTATTTGCCTAGAGTTTATCTGTTTTATGAGTCATTTCAAAGAACAAGCTTTTGGTTTTACTGATTAAATAATTTCTGGGGAGGGGGAATGTTTTTCATTAATTTCAGTTTTTAGCTCATATTTTGTTCTTTCGAATTTCATTGGGTTTATTTCCTGCATTTCTCTGCACTAATGAGATTTGGATTTCCTCTTCACTGCATTGCCTATACATTGCCTGGAGGCAGCAGAGCATATGGTTAATAAAACATACTGAGGATGAATGAGAAAACAACCTGGCTCCTGGAAGGAGAGAAACAAGGTGGAGACTTCTCACAGAAACAAGGAGAAGGTCAGAGAGACCTCTGGGAGCATCTCAACTTTGAGGTAGCTGTTTGCATGAGGACAGTGCTCATCCTGAGATGTTAGTTTCGCAGAGTGGTGTTCACAAGGGAAATAAGCTAGATCATTACAGTCTACCTTTACACCAGGAAGAGGAGAATATTTGAGGCTTATAGGGCAAGGCTTTCCTGCCCCTAAACTGTCCAGAGTTGCCTTAGTATTGATTATCTTAACTTAATTATTATAAAGTTTGCTGGTAATGCTTTTGTATTAAGAGTAAAAGACGATCCTTGAGAGCTGCAAACATGAGCCCAGAGATCCAGGAGATCAAGTTAATAATTCCGGATATCAAGAGATCCATAATTACTCAATTCCAACCTGTTTTCCTTTGATGCCTTAATCAAGGTTTAGTTATAGTTAACCTACTTTCAAATGCTGACTTCTACCCTCCCTCCAAGAATCACCGTGAGCATTTCCTCTGCTCTCTAAGTTTAGGAATTTAGGACTTTCCCCCAAGAGAGGCACTGTAGAGAACAAAAATATGAGATCTCAAAGATACTTGGCCATTTCAAATAGGAAAGAAAAATTTGCATCCAAACAGGACAAATATTTCACTTACTGTGAATGTAATCATTTTTCTGACTTTAAATTCCTTTTCCCAAGGGACTAAACAACGTCTTCATTCTAACCTTTCAGCACTTGGAAGATTTTCTCCTGCTTTAGTTTCCTGTACAACCTCTGGAAGAGTTTTCCTCGGCCCTGCTACCTGTTTCTTCCATCACTCTGTTGCTCAATTGACTGGTTTTTACATTAGTGTGTTTTGATAGCACACAATGGTTTCCTCAGTTACACAACAGACTCGGTGCCAATAAACTTTCTTCGAGGTAATGTAAAGCATATTTGAGCACAAGAATGATTGCATTTTCATGGCTAAAAATAAGCAGTTGCTTTTAATTTTCCATGAGAATGCTGGCTTTCAGCACAAGGGGCCACGTCCTACCTGGTGAACTCTTTATGCTAAAGTCATCACTACGTGGCTGGAAATGTGAAATTCAAGTTTTCATTATGTAACATAAAGGGAAAAGCCCACAGGCAAATCTCTCTTTAATTCCATCATATCGCTGCTCGTGCACAGTGCTTTTAAAACAGACTATAACAAACATACCTTAACAGAGAAACAAGTCCTACCCTAGCTAATTTACATAAAAAGACTATCTTTATTTTTATAGTAATAAAAATAGCTAGGATTATCTCATTTAATCCTTATTAAATTACGAAGTAGGTAGTATTATATTCACAAAAGGAAGTTAATCATTTCTCATTTTCCCCAGACATCACAAGCTCAGGAGGCTGCATCAGCGTTTCTTATTGGAGGCATTTTCTTTTCCTCCAGATTTTGACTGTTAAGGTAGCTTGTCATAGCAACAAACAATTGATCAAGTCTATAAGGGCATTTATAAGCCATCTACATCTACATTTTTTTCTTACTGTCGATGGATTTAAAAAGCCATTTCAAGATGAAATCTTAAGGGTCTTTTTCATGTCTTTTGAGGGCTGAGATATAACTCTGAAGTAGAGCCCAAACATGAAGATCATGAAAATGGCTTCTCCAAATGACATGATCTTAAAAACTTGAAAAAGACAAAAAAAAAAAAAAAAAAAAAAAAGAAGAAGAAGAAGAAAGAAAAACAAGAGAGAGAATGAGCCAAGGGAACTTGAATCAGACAGACTTGGTTCAAAGTCATTATTCAACAAATGTAAGCTGTTATCATCTTGTCTCCATCATTCAAATATGTCCTATATAGATCCTCCATTAATTTCAAATATCTAATTAACTACACCATTAAATAATATGAAGGTGATATTTAGCAGGTCATTGGCTCAGACAGACTGTACCTCAGTCTCTAACAGAGAAGGAAAGAGAAGTAACATTTACTAACACCCACAGTATGCTTCATATTGTTGCCAGAAATTTCAAATGCATCGTCTATTGATGCATGGAATCCTTTAAACATTCTCAGAAGGTAAGTGTTATCTTAACTTTTCATTTTAGGAAAACGAAGCTGAGAGTGGTTAAGTATCTTACTTAAGGTAACATTTATACCATGGGGAGGATCATTATAGTTGAACAGTTAAATACGTGAATTGAAGGCAATATTACAGATCCCTGCTACTCAAAACGTGGTCCACTGATCAGCATCGCTGATACTACGTAGGAGCTTGTTAGAAATGCAGCACCTCAGTCCTCACCTTGTCCCTACTGAAGCAGAAGCTGCATTTTTAACGTGGATCTCCTGGTGATTTCTGCAAACATTAAGGTTTGAGTACTACTGTTATAAAAGAGACCCAAGCACCCATATCCACTACCTCTGTCATTTTACAACTGAGAAAATACACTTAAAAAACATAACCACTTTATCAGCAAATAAATATTAACTGTTTAAAGTATAAAATTTCAAAACTCATCATTTCAAGGCCACAAGACAGTTTTTTCCCCCCCAAAATTTGGTAGAATTTCCAAAATAAACAGAGCCAATTAGAACTAGCAAGTAACAAGATGAACATATAAAGGTCATGAGGCCAAGGAAGGAACTTTTATTCAGAGGTTTCAGTGGCTTTTAACTGCAAACTAAAATTGGGAGTTAAAAGGACTCTCACTGAGTTACCCAAATGATACATTAATAGTTAACACTGATTGAACGTTTAATCTGAGATGTATTACCTCATTTAATTCCCACAATGACCCTGTGAGTGAGGACTGGTATTGTTATTAGTATCTGTTTTAGCAATTAGGATATCAACCATCCTATGAAAGGATTATCAAAGAACTGTCAAAATCACAGAGCTGAGAAGTTACCGAGTTGGGGCTGGAATCCCAGGCTTCCTACCCCAGGGCTGAGCTCATCACCATTGTGTTATTCTGCCTCATGACATAAGAGACATATTTAGGGAAAGCAGCCACCCAAAAGTAAGATCAGAACACAAGGGACCTGTAAGCAACTCCTGCACTGAAATAAGCCTAGGGGTGTGAATAGCAGAGGATGGAGAGCCTTGGTTCTGAAGGCCTTGGTCACACCCTCACACTGTTCAAAGCAGAAGAGACTCAGTAATTTTTTATCATTGTATAAGATACTACTCATTTCTTTAAATCTCACCTCAACCCCCAAAACTGAAAGTTAGTAGGAGAACACTTTTGGCTAATAAGAAAACAGAAAATAAAATTAAAATGGTAGATTCAGTTTCCTGCAATATCTCAGTTTTATGCAAAAAGAATGGTTCTTTGAAACGCATAAAACTTTTAAACATCCCAGAAATATCTATAAAAACATAAATTTTACTGTTTATCTTTCCTTTTATAAAAATGGTACACGTTCATTATGGACATTTTAGAAAAAAGAAAACTATGCAGAAAAAGTGAGAAATCCTTCATACTCATGCAACTGACAGAAACCACCTAGTATGTTGTTATACTGCCTTTCAAATTTATTTCCATATAGTTTTATTTTTGCACATTTTGGTTTATAGTCATATTACACATAAAATTTTGTACCCAATTTTTCCCTTTAACTTTATGTGTTTGGCATTTACCTCTTATTATAAACTCTGCATGACAGCTCATTTAAAAGTGAGTTAGTAATCGCTTGAGCAGACATATAGCAACTTAAGCAATTTTTATCCCATCGATGAGATTTGTAGGTTGTTTCTAATTTTTCCCCTTTGTAAAGAGTTCAGTGAACTGTTTGGCTCAAATATTTTTGATTATATATCAGCTTGTTTGGATGGATGTCATTTCAAATAATATAATTATTTGATGCATTTGCCAAATAGCTTTCTAAAATAATAATTTGGAAGCTCAGAGCACTATGCTCTCCCAATAATTCTCTAATAAATTTATCAAAGCCACAATTTTCATCAAGATAGCTCTGCATGTAGATTCACTAATTACTGTTGTTTCCCTATCAGTGGTTCTACAGTTCAACTCATTATGAAGATGTGATGGTTAACAAGGAACTGTTTAAGTTTGTATCTGTGGATTAAATAGCAGCAAGACTCTAGATATTTGGTCTGAATAAAATAAGGATGCATTTCTTTTGCATTCACTGATGATATTTGTTTAGCTTGCCTTGTATGTTAAGATTTTCCTAATTCATTAAAGAAAGGTTTCACACATACACACACATACACATACACATACACATACACACACTCTTCATTATAGAAATTTGTAATAAAAATTCCAAGGAGCCCCTCCATTTCATTTATTGCTATTTTATCTAATTTTATTATAGTTTCCAGAAAAAAAATTAAATTTCTTAAAATAGAGGTTAAATGAGTAA
Source organism: Piliocolobus tephrosceles (assembly GCF_002776525.5). Classification (NCBI taxonomy): domain Eukaryota; kingdom Metazoa; phylum Chordata; class Mammalia; order Primates; family Cercopithecidae; genus Piliocolobus; species Piliocolobus tephrosceles. The sequence continues at coordinate 91,959,075 of NC_045439.1, read as the reverse complement.
TAGTCTTTCAAAAGCCAGTTACTGGCAGCCCCATAATTTTTGCCACTACTTATTTAGCCTTTGCAACTCTTTAAAAAAATACAAGGAATGCAAGTTTATTGTAAAATAACAATAATAAGCATTAATAAATGAGTAGAAGCAATCCATAATATTATAATTCAGAAATAAATAACTAAAATTGTATTACATAAATTCCAGATATTTTTATGAGTACCTAATTATATGTTTGATTTTTAAGTATAATCTTCTCTCTATATATTTTACAGCTTTCTTCACTTAAGAGTATGTAGTTATGAAAATATATCAATGCACATAAGTATGTTTTGTAATATAATGAGTACATAATACAATGTATAGACATCCCACTATTCATTTTATCCATTGCCTCTTGTTGGACAGAAATTATGCTTTTTCTTATTTACTTATAACTTTGCACTAAGTGGCTTTATTCCTAAATTTTTGCAACATGCTGCATTATTTTCTCAGACAAAATTCCTTGAAATATAAATACTGTGTCAGAGAGGAACCACATTTTAAAAAATCAACAACAATATTTAAATATCCAATATCTTTTAGCTGTTGAAAATTAGCAAATAGAAATAACCAAATGAAAAAATACCAAAAACAATAATAATAATTCTACCACATGCACATAACCATGTCTGGGTTAATACTTTTTCCCCCATATCTTTTCTCTTTACCTTTATGTAAATATATTTAATATAATTTTTCTTATATATCAATCTCTCTATACATTTCATATATATATGTATGTATATCTACCCACAAAAAAGGCATTTTTAACAGGCTTACTACATAGTGGATAATTGCAAATACTTATTGAATTAATGAATAAATGAATAAAAATTAGATAATTTTGTAGATGCTAGATTATAACCTAATATTTTTACTTAAAATATCTTTGACAACTATTCATGTTAATAATTTTCACCCCCAACATTTCAATAATGATTTAATGGAATTTATAATGTACAAATAAGCCATCCTGGAAATAACAGAACAATTAAGACAAAGCATACCAAAGCTAAATTCATTGGAAAATTTAGAGCACTAACTGTATTTATTGTAAAATGAAAAAGAATTAAAATAATTGAAATCAGTACTCCATAGATGTCAGAGAATGTATAATTAAATCAATATATGAAAAAAGGAGCAAGGACTTAATAGCAACATAGACTTTAATAAATTGGAAAACCAACTAATTTAGAGTATACACATACAAAAGCTGGATCTTTGAAAAACAAAACAAAAGAAGCAACTCCCCCAAATAAATAGAATAAACAGAAGAACCTGACCATTCTGAGTTCTGAGTTCTAACATAAAAACCTTAATTAAACACAAATACACCTTAGGAAGGTGGCTATAACCCAAGATGCAAATGGGATTACAAAATCATAAGAGACTACCATATGGAAATCTATGCTAATAGATTTGATGATTTTGGTGAAGCATATGATTTTCAAGGGAGTTATGAACTAAAATTTATTTATGAGGAAGAAAAAAACCTGAATAGACCAATGACTTTGAAAATTTAAAAAACCCATCATTGAACTAACTCTTAGCAAAAAAAACAGCCAGACAGTCTCATAGGTGCAATGTTTCAACTTTTCAAAGAATGAATGATTTTTCGAATACTTAAACTCTTGCAGAGAATAGGAAATTGTCATCATTTTGTGCAGCTAGCACTAGTCTCATAGAGAAATCTGATGAAGATAACCCAAAGGTAAGAACCACAGACCCGTTTAGTTTATGAAGATAAACACACAGACTATAGATAAAATTATTTGCACTCAAACACTAAATTAGAATAAAACATGATGACCAATTATATTTTATTACATGATTTTAAAGAGGATTCTACATTGTGAAATATATTAAACACTGGCTATGCATTATCATCACTATTATTTTGCAATATTCTGGAAATAACAATAGTGCTATGATACTGAGAGATCCTAGATTTAAGCGGAAACTTTTTCTTAATTCTATTGTCACAGAATCTTGAGATCTCACATGGAGGAGTCAAGATTATTTGAATGAGTTCTCTGGGTTCAAAAATGTCTCAACTAGGGGTAAAGTTATCAGTAGCACACGTATTATAAGCTAACTTGATAATGCTTATGTCGTTTATAATGTAATCTGTGTTTTGATAGTGATAAAGGAAGACTATTCATTGCACTTCATTGAGAGAGAATATTTTTGTTTCTCTTCAATAATAATTGTTCAAAAAAATTTTAGGCAAGTTTTGCTTCTTATAGTGGTGAGAAAGCTTTTTTAGACTAACTGTCCCCCTCCTCACTGAGAGGTGAAGCCAGCTGGACTTCTGGGTCGGGTGGGGACTTGGAAAACTTTTCTGTCTTACAAGAGGATTGTAAAATGCACCCATCAGCACTCTGTAGCTAGGATTGTAAAATGCACCAATCAGTGCTCTGTGGCTAATTAGAGGTTTGTAAAATGTGCCAATCAGTGCTCTGTAAAAACGCACCAATCAGTGCTCTGTGGTTAGCTAGAGGTTTGTAAAATGGACCAGTCAGCACTCTGTGAAATGGACCAATCAGCGCTCTGTAAAATGGACCAATCACTGCTCTGCAAAATGGACCAGTCAGCACTCTGTAAGATGGACCAATCAGTGCTCTGTAAAATGGACCAATCAGCGCTTTGTAAAATGGACCACTTAGCAGGAGGCGGGCAGGGACAAATAAGAGAATAAAAGCTGGCCACCTCAGCCAGCAGCAACAACCCACTTGGGTCTCCTTCCATGCTGTGAAAGCTTTGTTCTTTTGCTCTTCACTAAATCTTGTTGCTGCTCACTCTTTGGGTCTGTGTCACTTTTAAGAACCATGACATTCAATGCAAAGGTCCGCAGCTTCATTCTTGAAGTCAGCAAGACCAAGAACCTACAGAAGGAACCAACTCCGGATATACCACCACAGGTAACAATTACAAACTCTGGACATAATATTTCTTATAAACCAATTATTTGAAGATATTGGAGCATGACAAAATGTGGAAAGAAACTAGAGAGGATTGAACTCTTGAAATAAGTGAACTCCACTCCCTGGATGAGACCTTTTTAGATGACTTTTCCCCTGAGGTACTTTCCAGTTCATGTGACATCTCAAACAGTATTATTAGCATGTGGTGTCAAGAGATGAAGTTTGGTGCTGCCAGAGTGGCTGAAATTTAAAGAGGGGAATCCTAGAATGAAGAGAGCCTCAGAGAAAGTCCCCAAATTAGCTTATAGACACCCTTTAAACCTTGGCCAATCCAAATTGCACATGCACAGGGGACTCACCTCATGTTGGGGCTCACCAACAACAGCTGGGAGGCTGAAAGAACTGTGCAGAAACTTTACCTACTGCCTACCACAGGAGATCCAGTTTGGAGTTTGTGGCCTGTCAAAAGTTGAGAGGTTTACCAAACGACTTGGGCTTTCCATACACCTGTTTAGTAAAGTGAAACACCAAAAATCCTCAAGTTACGGTGATTTGACAGTAGTTTATCTGCCAGAAAAATAATCAACACTTTATGGAGGAAGACATAGAAATCAAAATATCTGTATCATCCACAATGTCCAATATGAATATAGATATGGAAAGAAAATATAAATTGTAGACTCATAATCAAAAAATAGTCACCATAAGTTGACCTTAAGATCATTCAGATGTTGGAATCAGCTCACAAAAGACTGTAAAGCAGCTGTTTTAAATGTATTAAGGAATTTTGATTGGGATTAAATTGAACATATATATCAATATTAGTGATATGGGATCTTTGGGTGTCATTTTTATGGCTGAAAACCTTTGTAGCCGGTGGTGCCTTTGCCTGAGTTTTGCTCAGGCCCACTGGATTCGTTTTGCTCACAGCCTGGGAGGCTGTGCTTGGCTTATGCTAGCGACCTGGGTCCTATGCCTATCAAGGGCAAGTCAGGCATGAAATGGTGAGAGGTGTGTAAGTGAGCATGGGGTCCGGCCACTGCCTTCAGTCAGATATACTGGCTGCTGCAGTGGGGTGGGCAGCTCCAGGTGCCACCACAGGCACCAGCTCTCTGCAAGGCTGTGGCCAGACCAGGTGCACCACAAGCAGCTTCCATGGCTGGCCCAGGGGAACACAGTGGCACCCAGAAGCTTGGAGATGCCAGGAACTGCAAGGCCCCAAAGAGAGAGTCATGGCCCTGGCACAGGGAGCTCCCAGGTATGGGCTCTCCAAAGGGCCACAGCTCTTATCTCCTCTTCACCTTCAACGTGGCAAGCAAGTGGCATGTTTCAGCCCTATTGGTGTTACAGCTCTTTTGGCTCTGCCACTTGATGGGTCCTGAGTTCTTGTCCTGCAACCAGGAAGAATGAGGTATGCAGACAAGTGGGGTAGGTGAGCAGGATAAAGAGGAGCTTTACTGAGCAATAGAACAGTTTAGTCTCCTGCAAGGGGCAGCTCCTTTCCACAACCAGGGTGTCCCAACGAGTGTTCAGCTCCTAGAAGAGGAGACCCATGAGTGGGTTGCTGCTTTCCGTAGGGAGGTCATTCCATCATGTCTGCACCTCTCAGCAGAGAGGGGGTCCTGGAGTGGGTTGCTCCTCTCTGCAGGCAGGTCATTCCATAATCTCTGTAGTTCTCAGCAAAGAGGAGGCCTGGGGGTGGGTAGCTGCTTTCTGCAGCAGGTCATCCTGACATCTTCCTAGCTCTGGTTGAACCTGGGGCTTTTATGGGCCTAAGAGGGGAGCAAGTACATACCAGTTGGTCCACGGGTGGCCATGAGTGGGCTCAGGAAAGGCACCACAAGTTCCCACTCCAGTCCATGGGACTGGCAGCCTGGCCCAAAGCCTTCACACCCTCCCTGGCCTAACGGTGGGCTTCTCTGGGGACTTGCCCCCTTCTGCCCAGGAGCCTGTCTGCCTCTTGCTGCTGTTCATGGTTCCCAGGCTGTTCATGCCAAGAGGTGCCTGCAGGCCAGCGCTGAGTTGCCCTCAGTCCCCCCTTGACTTTCCTCCCATGCTCATCAGATCCCAAAGTCCAGAGGGGGTGAGGAAGCAGGGGACTGGCGTGTCAGCACTGCCCTGAGCATGCACACACCTGGCCAGGCCGTGACAGCACCCAGGCTCAGCTCAGCCTTTGCTCTAAGATCAGAGCAATCACTGACAGCAGGAAGAAGCCAGGCAGTGGAAGCAGGTACTTGCAAGCCTGTGAGAATAGGGGAGGCCTTCATGGGCCCCCAAAGTGTGGGAATGCCTGGGTCCACAGCCACAGTTTAGGTGGCTGCAGCTGTGACCAGGAGGGTAGGGCTCCTGCCTGCTCCCAGGCTCCAAGAGCACAGGGATGTCCAGGTCCACAGCCGTGGCTTGGGTGGCTGCAGCAGCACCCTGAGAGCTTCCACCCCAAGTCAGAAAGGGCAGAGATCATGCTTGTCCCTGGCTCATGCTTGTCCCTGGCTCTTGCCTGCTCCACAGAGTGTGCCGTCCTGGCTGCACCTCCCTGCTGCAGTCAGCATGATGGCAGTGGCCACTCCAGGTGGCCCACCACTGCATCATTTCACATCTATAAATATGGCAAATATTTCAATTTCTTTACGTATGAACTTATGGCTTTCAATAGAGACACATAGAAATATATTTATATATACATACCAACAACATACATGCATATGTATGTATACATTATTAAGCTCTGTCCATTGAAAAGGCCTAGAAGCAGTGACATATGAAAAGCAACCTTGGTTTTTAAATATTATTCTCTATGATAAGGGGCTAGTTTGAGAAGAGGCTGATTCCAGATCTGGGCAAGAAAATTTCATAATGAGCCTAAAATATGGTATTGTGACAAAAAGCAAAGAACTGCTCAAAGTATTTTATGAGGACATTTAAAAAAGACATAGCAACTAGCTTGAAGGAGTCCTACTTCCCAAGTCTGGCAATTCGAGAATCAAAACAAAGAATGATAATAATGCATTACAACTCATTCAATTAAATAAGAATCCATGATTACACACACACCCCCACACACACACAGAGATAGAGAGAGAGAGCGAGAGAGAGAGAGAGAGAATGAGAGAAAGAGATGGATGGAGAATAACCTGCTGCAGTGAAAACAATGAAAGGAAGAGTTGTCTGCAGAGGAGACAGGCTGGGAAGAGGCACGGAGGAGCTTCCTGGGCTGATGGAAATGTCTATGTATTGAATATAGAATAAGGACTAATAAATATAGAAGGAATGATGTCAGAAAATCATCAATGATGCAAAGCATTATAGATGAAAACATGATAATGAACAGAATAGTTACAAAGACATTTCTTATTTATCACAAAGGAAACATTAGTAACTTCACAGTGGAGAAATCTGGAAGATATCAGTTAACAACATCAATATTGGGACAAGCCCCAGTGTGTATCTCCTGATATGATATGCCAGTGAGGACACAACATAATTTCCATAATATTCCTGTCAAAAATAACTAATGTGAATCCAATCATGATAAAACACCAGACAAACCCAAACGGAGAGATATTTATAAAATAAATGATCTGTGCTCTTAAAAAACAAAAGGTCACTCATTAAAGCATTCAAAAACATAAATTGGGGAAAGGACACCCTATTCAATAAATGGTGTGGGGAAAATTGGCTAGTCACATGCAGAAGAATTAAACTGGATCCCTATCTCTTACCATGTACAAAATTTAATTTAAGATGGATTAAAGACTTTAATCTAAGACCTGAAACCATAAAAATTCTAGAAGAAAACCTAGGAAAAACTGTTCCAGACAATTGGCCTAGGCAAAGAATTTATGACTAAGATCCCAAAAGCAAATGCAACAAAAATAAAAATAAATAAATGGGATTTAATTAACCTAAAAAGCTTCTGCACAAAAAAAAAGAAATAATCATTAGAGTAAACAGACAACTACAGAATGAGAGAAAATATTTGCAAATTATGCATCTGACAAAGGACTAATATCCAGAATCGACAAGGAACTCAAACAGATAAGCAAGAAAAAACTAATCCCATTAAAAAGTGGGTAAAGGATATAAATAGACATTTCTCAAAAGAAGACATACAAATGGCCAACAAACATGAAAAAATGTTCAACATCACTAATCATCAGGGAAATGCACATTAAAGTCATAATGAAATACCACCGTACCCCAGCCAAAATGGTCATCAATGAAATGTCAAAAAACAACTGATGTTTGTGTGGATGTGGTGAAAAAAGGATGCTTATACATTGCTGGTGGGAATGTAAATTGGTAAAATCTCTATAGAAAACAGTATGGAGATTTCTCAAATAACTAAAATTAGATCTACCATTCAATCCAGCAATCCTGCTTCTAGGTATCTACCCAAAGGAAAAGAATTCATTATATAAAATAGATACCTGCATGTATATGTTTATTGCAGAACAATTCACAAATGCAAAGATATGGAATCAACCAAAGTGTCCATCAACTGATGAGTGGATAAAGAAAATGTGGTATATGTATACTGTGGAACACCACTCAGCTACAAAAAAGAATGAAATAATGTCTTCTGCAGTAACTTGAATGAAACTGAAGGCCATTGTTCTAAGTGAAGCAACTCAAGAATAGAAAACCAAATACTACATGTTCTCACTTATAAGTGGAAGTTAAGCCATAGGTACACAAAGGCATTCAGAGTGCCATAATGGTACTTATGCCACTCTGGCATGCCATACTTCTGAGTCTTGGAGACTCAGAAGGAGGAAGGGTGAGAGTGGGATGAGGGATGAAAAACTACCTATTGAGTGCCATGCACTAAAATCCTAGACTTCACCACTATACGATTGATCCCTGTAACCAAAAACCTCCTGTTTTCTTAAAACTATTGAAATTTAAAAAATGAAAAGGAAATGCCACCCATAAAAGACAAAGATTGAGGAAATGTTCCAGATGAGAGAAGACACATGCAAGACATGACAAGTAAATGCAATTTGTGACCTTGGATAAGATCCTGGATTTGGAAAATAAAAAAGCTATAAAAGACATTATTGAAACAATTGATCAAATCACCCTGTGGACTTTGTGTTAGAAAATGATGTTATATCATTATTAAATTTCTTGGTTTTAATAAATGTTCTCTAGTAAATTATTGTTCTTAAGAGTTACCAAAATTTAACCAATTTACTAATGGTTTCAAAGAATAGTAAATTGATGAAAATCAATAGTTTACGTTTTAAAGGGTGTACATTTAAATGTAAGGGTGTACACTCTTACATTTAAAGGGTGTACATGAATGTGTTGCACTATTTTTTGCAACTTTTCTGTAACTTTCAAATTTATCAAATTAAAATGTTATAAAATTTAGCACAAAGACTGTGGGCAACTGGAGTTTTTAAAAAAAGTTAAATATATACCTACTCTATGACCCAGGATTTCCACCCTTGGATATTTACCTAAGAGAAATGAAAACATGTTCATTGTTTTGAACATATTTTCAAATAATGACAACAGGCATCCTAAAGAGTTGTCCAGAAATATTTACTGCAGCTATATTTATAATAATAAAAAATTTGTAAACAACACAAATGTTCACCAACAGAAGAATGAATTAAAAAATTTGATATAGTTACACAATAGAACACTACTTGGCAATAAAAAGGAAGGAGCTAATGTGTGAGACAATCTGGCTGAATCTCAGAAACAGGATATTTAAAAAATAAGCCAAAACCAAAAATGACATACCATATGATTCCATTTACATGAAATAGTAAAACAGGCAAAATTAATCTGTAGTGGTAGACATTAGAACAGTGGTTGCCTATGTGTGGAAGAACCTTCTGGCATGATACAAATGTTCTATTTTTTTATTGTGGTGCTCACATGAATATATGTAACTCATAGAACTATATAATTAATATCTGTGCATTTCGATAGGTGTAAATGATACCTCAGTTTTAGAAAGTAATCTGGAAGTGTAGCATTTTCCATATTCAGGAAATATAGCAGATAATGACAACAGACGTCCTAAATTCATTACATATTCTTAAGATATTACCAGACAAGTCTAGTCTCTGAATTTTTACTTACATCAAGATTTCAAAGAGTTTCTAATTCCCAAGATTGAAGATGATCCCCTGAGCACTAATAGGAAAGAAAAAGGAACAATTATAGTAATTTGACATGATTCCTGGAAAATAAACACAAAATCCATTGAAAACTTGTTAACAACAGTGACAATTAAGGAAGCCAGTTACAAAATGACATTTTAAGAAAGTATATAAAATAGAAGCTATCAAGATATGAGGGAAAAATATAAATATACCCAAATATAAAATATTTAGCAATAAATTTAAAGGAAATATATAGAACATATTTGAAAAAAAACTATTAAACTCTATTAACAGGCATAAAAGAATAGAGAAACAACGTTCCTAGATAAAAAGAATCACTATGGTAAGAACACCAATTCTCCCTAAATTAACATAGCAAATACCTTCCTAATCAAGCTATCAATGTGATTGTTCTTTGACCTTCCTACAATTATTATCTGTATCAATAAAGGTACAATGAACCTGTTACCAGACTATTATAGACCAAAAGAAGAAAATAGAAATCCCAGAAACAGTTCTAACTAGATATTTGGATTCAGAATATGATAATTTTATTCTTTAAAAAAGTGCAAAGTGGATAAAGGATAGGGCTTCCCAGTATATATTGTTGGAACAACTGGCTATTTAAGAAGAAAATAATAAATTGAGATTCCTACAGTCTACCCTGCCATAAAATAAATTCCAGAATGGCTGAAAGTAAAAGATAAGTATAAAAGCATCAAAAGAATAGTTACACAATTTTATACAAAATTGAATATTTATACAATTTTAGACTACAGCAAAAACCATATCAAAAACAGAAATAATGTTTTCTGACATAACTGAACATTGATAGATTTGAATATATAAAAATTATATTTCCATAGGTTTAAAAATGTAATTAAGTGCAAAAAACAAACAAACTGGAAACAATTTGCGACATCTATACTAGACAAAGTACATTAATGTTTTTAATATATAAACATATTTTCCAAACCAAAGAGATGCACGCATCTCGAACCTGGTTTCTCAACCCGGACACTATTGACACTTTGGGCCAGATAATTATTTGGTTTGTGGGGCTATCCTGTGCATTTTAGCAGCATTCTTGGCTTCTATTCACTAGCTGCCAGGAGCATCCCTGCATCCTGGCGAGCAAAAATATCTCCAGACATTGCCAAATGTCCCCCAAGAAGACAAAATAACTCCTAGTTGAGAACCAGTGGTCTAGATGGAAACATTCATAATTTTTCTCTGCAAGGTGGGACTGGCCCGGGGGAGGTAGATTTGAAAAATGGATAACTCAATCTGTCTTCTAAGTTTCTATCCTTACAATTCTGCGGGTGTTAATGTAGTTCCATTAATTGTAATAACTAAGATTTAATTGGTTCTTGCCCCTCTCATTCAGACAAGACCTCCGCCCTCTGCAAACATCTTCCGAGGATTATGGGAAGTGCCCGAGATGGAGTCACGAGTGTACCCCAGTCAGTTGGTTTCTGTGGGACTCTGCCGCTGCGCCTGCCTCCACTTTTGTGGTTCATTCCTAACTCCCATGGAAGTTGGAGCGCTTTCGTGGAACCCTGCAGTTCTTTCCAACATGCAGCAGACACCAACCACAGTCACCTGCAACCACAAATCAGCAAAGCCCCACAGCCCCGAATCTCCACTGAGGTTTGTAATCAAGTGGGACTTCAAGTTTAAGTCTTTCTCCGAGGCTATTACAGCCTGCCAGTAGGGGCTGTCCATCTGCACTGCTCAAACCATTATGCTTTTTAACTGTTTTCAGTGTAAGGTTCTTTACGCTTTGTTAGTAATCTCTTGCTCTCCGGAGCCCAGAGAGTGACAGATTCTTGATAGACTCCTATTCACTCCTCGTTGCCTCTCTCTGTGCTGAGAGGGCTTCTCATTGGCACAGCATCCCCTGTGCTGCTTCTCCCCTCAGGATGCCCTCTTTATCTAGAGGTTTCTCCAAGGAACCTGCCCACTTCACTCACCTGACAAGCTAAGAACTGTCTGAACTGTCTTTAAATTCAAGCCAGGAGCCTAGAAGTAGTCCTAGAAAAAAACAAAACAAAACAAAACAAAAAACAACTGGAAAAAATACGTGGAGAGGTTAACAGGAGGGCTCCTTGGAGAGATGGTTAATTTCGGGGCTGGCCTGGGAAGGATGAGATGAGGCTGAAGCACCTTGCTGTGCCAGAACGTCAGGACATGCTCAAAAAGTGATGAGGCCAGGGCCTGATGGAAGAGGCTTCCAACGACCAAACCTGCCAAGGTTTGAGCACCAAAAAAACAGCAATAGTGATTCTATAACCCATGAGAATAAAAGAATCAGAGTCCATGATAACATAAGTAAGTAAATAAAGAGAAATAAATAGAAAACTCCTTTTTACAGTAGAATTTCAACTGATAAATATCCAAGAGATGATGGGGAAAATGTTGAAGTGGTTTATCGCATAGATGAGACCATGGACTTTTTTTCCTTTTTTCTGATCACCCTTTCTAATTATTTTTATTTTTTGTAATGAATAATAGCTTGTATAATAAAAATGCAAAAAGTCACCTGCAGTAGATCGCCTGCGAAGATATATTCTTATTGTATCTCTCATGAGCGACATTTGTCTCCTACTTTTATGCTAATGAATTTTTGATAGGCTCTATCTTGCATTTCTTTTTCCTGTTTACATATTTAAGAAAAAGAACAGGACAGGTGCTTCCCAGCAGGGCCACCCTGCACAAAGGCACCCAGCAGGCCGCAGAGTAAGGCTGAAAGTTAACCCCTGATCTTTGTGTTAAGCTATGATGACTGGTGCAGGGTTGCATCTGCCCATAAGGCCACTGTTTTCTAACTCACACATGATTCTGTCCTAGCTACTGTGTCCTTCAAAACAGTCTGTGTGGGTTCACCTGGTTGCTGCTAGAATTCTCCTTTTTGGTCTCAAGGTCAAAGCCTGGTGGCATGAACAGCATTGCCTGTTTAGCCATGCGTCGCTAAAGGTGTGAGGTGTGAGATCAAGAGCAGTCTAGTTAGGAAGTGTCATCTCTTCAAGTTTTCTCCCCTGGGTATGTTGAACATACAGGGCGTAAGGTCACCTTCCTCATCTGGTTTTCTCATTCTCTATTCCAAATACATGGTGTGACTGTAGCCAGATTCTTGCCGCTCTCGGGGATGGGTGGAAGGATGTCCAGTTGCTTTAGGAAACTGTTCTTCCATTACTGAGAAGCCAGGCCAGCTCACAATTTAAACTTTCTGTTTCATGAAGATTGCTTGTTCCTTCAGAAGTCACTGACAAATGTTGGTCCCTGCTGACAATGAGGTAGCTCTGCATCTTTTCCCAGAACCACTCTGACAGGTAACCCTTGCCTCTCTCTAATTCAGAGATGTTGGTGAAATACTCCTCTGGTCCATTTACTCTGGATCACTTTCTAGGAAAGAAAAGCAATGAGTCAGTTCTTGACAGTGTGCCTTCAGTGTGATCCCCCTACATTCTGGAAAACAGCAATGCCTCAAAGCTGATTGTCAATGCTACTACAGACTTTTTCTCTATTTGGGGTTTCTATTGATTCTTTGCATCATTATCTTTTCTAAAAGGGCAGTGTAGAAAGGGGAATAGTTGCACAAAGGGGTATTTTGAGAAGAATTTGACTTTAGATGTGTGCTTCTAGAAGACACTGGTGGAGAAACAACTTCTGTGGGAGTGGCCTCTAGGGTGAGAACTCAAGGTGCCAACAGCACCTACATAAAGCAAGACACCAGTCATGTGCCACTGCACTGCCACCAGGAGACACGTCCTGCTTGTGTTGATCCCTGGTGACATGACTGGAACCAAAACAAACAAACAAACAACCTTAAAGTAGGTAAAGATCTTGATGGTGGCAAATGGTGCCAATCCAAGAAGAAACCTGATTCCTAATGTCAAATGGATACCCTGACCCTACCATCTGAGGGTCATTGTCTTTCCCAGTTGAACAAAACTACAATCCTTAACTCCAGTATTGATTTTCTTCTATTCTAGACCCTGAGCTCCTTTTGGGTCAACTGCAGCTGCAACTCTACAGCGACAATAAGGATGTGTTTGAGGTGCTGAGGGAGGAGGAGGATGGAGTGACAAGGTGACAACATTCAGCCAGGCGCCCCCAAAACATGGAGGCAAGAGAAAGAGAATGTGTCCAAGTGCAAGGTCTGCAGGTGGTGCAGGGCAGCTACCAGCAGAGCCCATTTTTATGGGATTGTGTAAGGTGATTCTGGAAAGGCAGGCAGCAGCTACAACATGAAAGATCTCTGGACTGTGTCTATATAAGATAAGAAGTCAAAGAAGTATCTTTAAAACAAAAAGAGCAAAGAGAGCTCATCCTGATAACAGATGGAGGGTTAGGCTTGCCTAAGTTTACAGAAGTGGGTAATGACAGGGCTAAGAGAGAACTCAGCTCATTGTAATTCAATATTGCTTATCTTTCTCTTGTGCTTTGCAGTGTGTGTGTGTGTGTGTGTGTAGGGAGGAAGGGTGAGATTGGCAAAAGTTGAGCCAGCATTTATACTCATTAATTAGTTCAACACCCATTTTGCTGAGAGCATACTGTGCCCACGGTGCTGAGTTGAGCAGACTTAAGAGGTGATATGAAAAGAGCAAAACTGCTTAAAAATCTGGGAAAGGATATCCATCCCTGGTGCATTGGTTTTGATTATTCCTCAGCTATATAAACATCCAAAGAGATGACCTCATATATTCCACAGGCATGACCAAAGATTATGGCACAGATGTTCTGAAATAAACAATGTTAGTGCAAGCACATAGCTGCACAGTCCCGTAATGGTCCCAAGAAGAGCTTAGACCATTTTTTAAAAAAAACAGAAACCACAAGTTAAGGCTAAATCAGAAAGAAAATAGAAACCTTTCTTCATCTGCTCTGTTCTTGGTTTCATGTTTTATGGATGGCCTGGGAAGCCCTTTGCACGCCTTTCTCAACTAAGGAATTTGTGGAAGTAGAATTTCTTCTGTTGACAGGATTCTGCTGAGAACTGAATTTTCTGCTGTTTTCATTACTCTTTTCTAAATGTTTCACAGTTCTGGTTTTTTTTACAGCCAGATTTCCATTTGATACTGGTTGTGGTTACACTAAAAGTAACATCTATGGCCAAATGGCTGGAAATTTTACATTTTCGACTCCCAGATTTTTCCTGTACTTCACAGAGGGCAAGGGTTATACCCTATTTTTCCCAGTGTCCCACAGTGCCCAGCACAGATGACCACACATAATAAATGCTTTATTCTCAGCACTGCTGTATGCCTCTTTGGAACAGGTTGCCCAAGGTGGTGACTGCAGAAATGGATGGATTGGAGCAGGTACCTTGCCAAGACAGGTACGACCCCAGCGTGGACTTGTTTCATTCCGAAGTAAAATCAGGAAGGGAGTCTCGGTTCTGATTAATAACATTCTATCATTCAGGCTAGTGGGGACTCAGAATCATATTTAAATTATTTAGATAAAAAATTGTACTAGAGAACAAATTCATACCTCTAAAAGTTAAGAATGTAGTTGCCACTGTGACCTGCTGGTATAAGCTGAGATCAGCATAACCTTCTCACTAGTTGAGACATTAGTTCATAAAAAGCTTTATTCATGCAAGGAAAATGTTCTTAAAAATATTTAATGTAATTCACCTAATTCGTAAGGAACTACAATTACAAAATCTTTTTATTAGTTATTTTATATTCTGCAAAGGTACAATTTTGGAATATTAAAATAGTTTCCCAGAACTGCCTCAGGGGGAAGTATTTTTATTACCTAGCAAAGAAACCTGATTTTAGACCAGAGTATTTCTACAGAACATTTTCATGTAACTATTTCTCAATAGCTACATAAAATTATATTCATTTATATCATAACAAAGGTATACAAAGACCATAAAAATAAAAGTACTGATTCCAAATAATTTACTACTAAAATTTTGCAGATGTCACTCAATCTCAATTTACTATTATCTCAGTCTCCCTGTCACAGCGGCATGATCAACCATGTCACAGTGATGAAGAAAGTGGAACTCAGGGATGTTAAATTACTCGCCCAAGGAAACATGTACTAGGTGGGAAAATCTAGATAAAAAACCATGATTGAAAACCTGTAACTCATCGAAAATTGAAGTACAAAAAATGTATATTCACTAATGAGAAGGAAACTGAGACATTTATTAAAAAATTATATTCTTCTCTCCACTATCTCTCTTTTCTTCCGCAGGAACCCCAATCCCAACCTAGTTTTGAGACTAGATCTTTTTCTACATGAATTATCTTTAGATTCAAGAAAAGAGATTTTATTTCCAGTAGTGGCAGAGTGGCTTCCATTTGACAAAGCCTCCTGAAGATAACAGTTGTACCCTCTGGAAAAGATTGAAGAAGAACTTCTTGAGGGTACCAGAAAGATACCTGAACCAGGTAGAAACCGTTAGAGAAACCGTTAGAGAGTGGATGCTCTTACTGCTGTTTGCCTGTGAGCAGACACCAGTCAGCATCACGTGAAGCCGCTAAGACTCAGATGGAAACTCACAATCTTAGAATAGAATCTCTCCATCTTCATGGCTGGAAGAACCAGAAGGAAGAGGATCACTGCAGATCAAAGATATTCTAAAATAGAGAGAGCCAGAGAAAAGGAGTCACTTTTTTTTTGTATATTCCCTTGAACTATATATTATTAAACTATATATAGGATAGCTATATAAGCCCACAGGATAGCTCCAATAAGCCCAACTGAGAATAGAATTACAAAACAGAGATTTTAACTACCTCCCACCCAGAGGAGAATAAATTTGGAGATTGAGTTCAGACAAATTAAATGCCTGTTAAAACAAACAAAGCAAAAGTCAAAGCTCTTTAGAGGAATATAAAAGGATATACCATCTCTAAAATCTATCATTCATAATGTTCGGTATACTATACAAAATTACTAGACATACAAAGAAAGAGTAATATGTGACCCATACTGCAGAGACAACATTGTCAGTAGGAAATGATCTGAGGTGAGCCAGATGTTGAAATTATCAGATTTTTTTTTTTTTTTTTTTTTTTTTTTTGAGACACAGTCTCACTCTTTCCCCTGGACTGGGGTGCAGTAGTGCGATCATAGCTCACTGCAGCCTCGACCTCCTGGGCTCAAGCCATACTCCCACCTCAGCATATCGAATAGGTGAGAATAGAGGCATGCACCACCACACCCAGCTAATTTTTATAGTTTTGTAGAGATGGGGTTGTGCCAAATCAGACAAGCATTTTAAAGTAGCTATGATAACTATATTCAAGGATATAAAGGAAAATATGTTTATAATAAATTGATAAATAATTCAACAAATAAATAGAAATTATTTAAAATATAGAGGATACTCAGATCTTGCTATATGGAAAAATAAAACTTTTCAGCCTTCCAAAAACCTAGGTTGAGTGAAGTAGTTGGGATAAGAAAGGGAGATAATGGAGAGAAGTAATGTTTAAATATATGCAGAAGTAATTTTTAAATCAATAAATAAAGTAGAGAGCAGTCTGCCTTGAAGAGATTTTTGGACATAGCCTTTGTCTGATGGACTGAACTGCAATAGGATTCATAAGAAATCCACACGTTTGAAAAAGAGTATTATACCACCATAAGCATTGACTATTTGGACTAAGAGGGACACAGATGTTCACAACAGGCAGAAAGCCCAGGCAGAGAAAGCGGCTCAGCTGCAAAAACAGGCCTTTTCTTATGGAAAAAGAATGAATCAGAGGGAGAAACTGAGAGCTAACAGAGCAGAAAATATGATCCTAGGCAAGATGACCAACTTTTAATAAAGATACCGGAAAATGAAGCCAGCCAGTTTTCAGAAATGCTATGCATCAGTGATTGCGATGTGTCTCCTGTTTTTCTCTTTTTAAATGGCAATGTCTATTGATGTTTTCCTTCCTGCCTCATCACTGTATATTGAGTTTTCAGGTGAGCAGAAAATAAATGTATCTGTATACCTTACAGGGCTACAGGTTGAGATAAGTCATATTCAAGAAACTTTATCATCATCTAAGCTAATTTGGATGTCAAGATCCTAGATTTCAAGTCCAAGCCAGATATCATAATGGGATTAGACTGTGAGGGTCCTGGGAGGTGGAAGAGATGTGACAGGTGAAAGAGACATGAATCATTAGGGTGGAATGTAGCAAACCGACGTTTTGATGGTCTCAAGTGACCTTGACTTCTTCAACTGCACGCTTTGATAGTCTCACATTGACTCTGGGCTTGGCTATGTGCCTAGCTTTGGACAATAGGTCTGCTAATGCACACCAGACACAAACAGAGACTTGATGTGCGCTTGCACAAAGGGACTTGTCCTCTTGGAACATTACTTACTGGAACCCAGCCACCATAGTGAGAGGTAGCCCAAGCTAGTCAGGAAGAGAAGTTATAGTGGAGAGATACACTGAGCCATCCCAAATAAGGCACCAGGCGTGCTAGAGAAAAAACTGTCTCAATTGTTCCATCCCCATAGATACAACATGGAACACAAATAAACCATGCCCTCCATGCTTTACTCAAATTGAAAAATTGTGTGTAAATAAATTATTGTTGTTCTTTTGAGCCACATTTATTGAAGTAGACTATGCAGCTATCCATGGCAGGGAAAAAAAAAATCCTTAATGAAGTATTTGTGAATAGAATTTAACAGTAATGTAAAAAGACTAACTTATCATGGGCAAGGTAGAATAAAGTGACTCAGTAATAGATCAATTACTAGAGTAAATAAAGAGATAAACAACAACAAATAACTACTGATATAATACATCATACAATTCAAGTTAGATAAAAAAACTATGATGATCTAAAAAAAATAAGTCTTTGATTAAAATTCAAACCTCAGTACTCTTTTCTTAAAAAAAAATTGGGGTAGTGGTCACCCCTGGTGTCCTGCCCAGATGCCCTCGGTTGCTGTGTTAACTGCTAAAAGCTCACAGCTACAACTTCTCTAGAAAGGTATACTCTGAGGAACAGAAATTGCCTTAGCCTAAGCTTTACTTTCCCCTTGGGTAGCCTGCAGCCAATAGCTGACTGATACAGAGTTACAAAAGGCAGACATCCTTGCCTTAATGGTGGGCTGCCTCTGTGGTACAGTTCATGCTCAGGCTTCAGCTAGACTCCAGTTGAGGCCACTTCTCTATTTATCCCCCTTCTCTGCCCTCCCTGCTTCCTTCATTTTTTTTCCCTGCAATCCCTTTCTCAGTAGACTACATGAACTCAAATCCCTAGCTTGAGCAATATTTCTGGCATTTGAGAAATACGAGGAAAATGATAATTATAAGGTCTGTGGAATTTGGTGGCTGTTGTTGAACACCATTGACGCTTTGAAGAGAAAACAGAAAGCTCAGTACCATCAATCACCAGTTCAAAGACAACTGGAAAATCCTCTTTGGGCTTTCTTTTCTTCAGGACTTCTTTGGCAACTTCAAAGCTATTCTCTTTTCCTGTAGTTGTGGTGGAGATAGGGGCAAACTGAGGAACAGGATTATGACCCAATTCTAAGAGTAGCAAAACGTCAGAGAACATGGGATTTGCAGTCATGGGAGAATTCTAACACCAAAGTCAGGGACCTGAAAGAGAAGGAATAGGACCTTGAGATTTGGGATGGGGCTATCTGGATAGGTCCACACACAGAACTTGAAACCCAGATTCCTCCAAACTTTTTGGAGATGAAGAAGTATTTCACTATTCTCTGTACCTCAATGTAATAAAAGCCATTTATGGCAAACCCACAGTCAACATAGTACTGAATGGTTAAAAGTTGAAAGCATTCCCTCTGAGAACTGGAAAAAGACAAGGCTGCCCATTCTCACCACTCCTCTTCAAGGTAGTGCTGGAAGTCCTAGCCAGAGCAATCAAAAACAAGAGAAAGAAATAAAGGGCATCCAAATAGGTAGAGGAAGTCAAACTGTCACTGTTCGCTGATAATACGATCGTCTACTTTGAAAACCCTAAAGACTCCTCCAGAAGCCTCCTAGAGCTGATAAAAGAATTCAGCAAAGTTTTCAGATACAAGTACACAAATCAGTAGCTCTTCTATACACCAACAGTGAGCAAATGGAAAATCAAATCAACAACTCAACCCCTTTTAAAATAGCGGCAAAAAAATAAAATACTTAGGAGTATACCTAACTGTATTAGTCCGTTTTCACACTGCTGATAAATACATACCCACAACTGCGATGAAAAAGAGGTTTAATTAGACTTACAGTTCCACATGGCTGGGGAGGCCTCAGAATCATGGTGGGAGGCAAAAGACACTTCTTTTTTTTTTTTTTTTTTTTTTTTTTTTTTTTTTTGCGACGGAGTCTCTCTCTGTCGCCCAGGCTGGAGTGCAGTGGCCGGATCTCAGCTCACTGCAAGCTCCACCTCCCGGGTTCATGCCATTCTCCTGCCTCAGCCTCCCAAGTGGCTGGGACTACAGGCGCCCGCCACCACGCCCGGCTAGTTTTTTGTATATTTTTAGTAGAGACGGGGTTTCACCGTGTTCGCCAGGATGGTCTTGATCTCCTGACCTCGTGATCCGCCTGTCTCGGCCTCCCAAAGTGCTGGGATTACAGGCTTGAGCCACCGCGCCCGGCCAAAAGACACTTCTTACATGGCAGTGGCAAGAGAAAATGAGGAAGATGCAAAAGCGGAAACCCTTGATAAAATCATCAGATCTCATGAGACTTATTCACTACCATGAGAACAGTGTGGGGGAACCACCATGATTCAAATTATCTCCCACCAGGTCCCTCCCACAACACGTGGGAATTATGAGAGTACAATTCAAGATGAGATTTGGGTGGGGACACACAGTCAAACCATATCACTAAACAAGGAGGCAAAAGATCTCTACAAGGAAAACTACAAAACACTGCTGAAAGAAATCATAGATGACACAAACAAGTGGAGACACATCCCATGCTCATAGATGGGTAGAATAAATATTGTGAAAATGATCACACTGCCAAAGGCAATCTACAAATTCAATGCAATCTTCATCAAAATACTGCCATCATTCTTCACAGAATTAGCAGAAACAATTCTAAAATTCATATAGAATCAAAAAAGAGCCTGCATAGCCAAAGCAAGACTAAGCAAAAAGAACAAATCTGGAGGCATCATGCTATCTGATTTTAAACTATACTATAAGGCCATAGTCACAAAACAGCATGGTACTAGTATAAAAATAGGCACATACAACAATGGAACAGAATGGAGAACCCAGAAATAAACCCAAATACTTACAGCCAACTGATCTTTGGCAAAACAAACAAAAACATAAAGTGGGGAAAAGACACTCTTTTCAACAAATGGTGCTGGGATAATTGGGTAGCCACACGTAAGAGAATGAAACTTGATCCTCATCTCTCGCCTTATACAAAAATCAATGCAAGATGGATTAAGGACTTAAATCTAAGACCTGAAACTATAAAAATTCTAGAAGATAACACTGGAAAACCCCTTCTAGACATTGACTTAGGCAAGGATTTCATGACCAAGAACCCAAAAGCAAATATAATAAAAACAAAGATAAATACCTGGGACTTAATTAAACTAAAGACCTTTTGCATGGCAAAAGGAACAGTCAGCAGAGTAAACAGACAACCCACAGAGTGGGAGAAAATCTTCACAATCTATACATCTGACATAGGACTACTATCCAGAATCTACAATGAACTCAAACAAATCAGTTAGAAAAACACAATCCCATCAAAAAGTGGGTTAAGGACATGAATAGACAATTCTCAAAAGAAAAATATACAAATGGCCAACAAACATATGAAAAAATGCTCAACATCACTAATGGTCAGAGAAATGCAAGTTAAAACCACAATGTGATATCACCTTACTCCTGCAAGAATGACCATAATTAAAAAATTTTTAAAAGTAGATATTGGCGTAGATGTGTTGATCAGGAAACACTTCTACAATGCTGGTGGGAATGTAAACTAATACAGCCACTGTGGAAAGCAGTGTGGAGGTTCCTCAAAGAATTAAAAGTAGAACTACCATTTGATCCAGCAGTCCCACTACTGGGTATCTACCCAGAGGGAAAGAAGTCATTATGTGAAAAAGATACTTGCACATGCATGTTTATAGCAGTACAATTCACAATTGCAAAATCGTGGAACCAACCTAAATATCCATCAATACACACACACACACACACACACACACACACACACACACACACATATATATGTGATATATATTATATATATATATCTCACAGTTTCTTTATCCACATATATATTATATATGTATATATGTATATGATAGGACACTATATATTATATATAATATATATATGATTGAATACTACTCATCCTTAAAAAGGAATGAATTTAATGTCATTCACAGAGACCTGCATGAGATGAGACTGGAGACTATAATTCTAAGTTAAGTAACTCAGGAATGGAAAACCAAACATTGTATGTTCTCATTGATATGTGGGAGCTAAGCTATGAGGACACAAAAGCATAAGAATGATACAATGAACTTTGGGGACTTGGGGGGAAGGGTGGGAAAGGGGTAAGAGGTAAAAGATTATAAAGAGGGTGCAGTGTATACAGCTTGGGTGATGGGTGCACCAAAATCTCACAAATCACCACTAAAGAACTTACTCATGTAACCAAACACCATCTGTACCCCAACAACCTATGGAAAAATAAAAAATAAAATAAAAATTTCAAATTAAAAAAGAAGTATTTCACTATTCCCAGACTCTTGCTTGAAGACTATGATGAAACAAACCTTAATGACACAAGTCCACTATAAGACAATGCTTATCTGAGGATCTTCCCACCTGCCCCCTGGCCTCCAGACCAATACTTAGGGTTATTTCCCAGTGTATGTCCACTAATCTAGTAATGGTGAAGCTAAGATATAACTCAGACTATATAACTCCAGAGCCCATGCTCTCAACCATTTTGCTATACTGCCTTGGTCATCTAATAAAGCAGCAATAATCACGTAGAACTATGTCGTCCCATATTGTAGCCATATGTGGCTTTCATTGACATTAATTAAAATGAAATAATATACACATTCAGCTCTTCAATTACACTAACCCCATTTCAAGCATTCAATAGCCACAGGTGGCTAGTGTTGGCCACACTGGTCAGGACAAAGAGATAATATTTATATCACCCCAGCAAGTTCCATTAGAAAGCACTGACTGAGAACATATCACACTCAATTATGTTAGCAACAAAGTATAATGCACTTACAAAAAAAAAAAAAAAAACCTTAAAAATAAACTCAAGTACAGAGCCCATATGAAAAAAAAAAAGTCAAAGCTTTATAAGGTAACACAAAAGAAGAATAACTAAAAAAGCCATTCCAGAAGCCTAGGTATAAGGATGAAAATGGTAGATGTCTGTTGTCTCCAGTTTCCTTTATACATTTAACATTATTCTAAGTAGTATCAGCACACAATTTTATTTTTCATTACCTTCTGACAAAAAATGATTCTAAAATTATTCTGGAATGGAGAAAATTTTAACAGTGAAGAATAAAAGGAGATTTGCAGGTTTAGAATTAATCTGTTGTATTTATTTCTTAGGGCTGCTGTAACTTGTAACAAACTACTACAAACTTTGCGGCTTAAAAACAGAAATGGCTTCCATCACAGTTTCCGGAGGCCGGAAGTCCAAGGTCCGGCAGGATTGCGCTTTCCCTAGGAACCCTAAGGGAAGATGCGCTCCTGGCCACCTCCGGCTCTGGTGGCTGCCTGGCTGCTTTCCTGTGCCTGATACCATGTCACCCCATTCTCTGCCTCCATCTTCACATTGCTTTCTCTTGTGTCTCTCCAATCTCCCTCTGCGTCCCTCTTTTAAGAACACTTAACATCAGATTTATGACCCACTCAGATAATACAGGATTAATTCTTCCTCTCAAAACCCTTAATTGCATCCTTTGCCAAATAAGGTAACATTTACTCTTTTACTGATAAGGTAATACTCACAAGTTCTGAGAATTAGGACATGGACATATCTTTTTGGGGCCCACCATTCAGCACACTACATTTACATGAGAAAATGATAATATTCAAAATAGCGTGAAAGTACCAAAAGGAAGCTAGTCACCGTAGGAGATGAAAATAGAGATGAGGTATGAGGGAGATTCAGGGACCAGTCAACATGTTATACAATTTTCAATCTCACAAGCATTCACATTTTTTAAATATTGAATTTTTGCCTTTGTTTTCTGCAATCACCAAAGATTTTAGTTTTTATTTTTTTTCTTTTTCTTTTTATTTTTTTATTATACTTTAAGTTCTACGGTACATGTGCATAGCATGCAGGTTTGTTACATATGTATACTTGTGCCATGTTGGTGTGCTATACCCATCAACTCATCAGCACCCATCAATTCGTCATTTATATCAGGTATAACTCCCAATGCAATCCCTCCCCACTCCCCCCTCCCCATGATAGGCCCCAGTGTGTGATGTTCCCCTTCCTGAGTCCAAGTGATCTCATTGTTCAGTTCCCACCTATGAGTGAGAACATGCGGTGTTTGGTTTTCTGTTCTTGTGATAGTTTGCTAAGAATGATGGTTTCCAGCTGCATCCATGTTCCTACAAAGGATGCAAACTCATCCTTTTTTATGGCTGCATACTATTCCATGGTGTATATGTGCCACATTTCCTTAATCCAGTCTGTCACAGATGGACATTTGGGTTGATTCCAAGTCTTTGCTATTGTGAATAGTGCCTCAATAAACATACGTGTGCGTGTGTCTTTATAGCAGCATGATTTATAATCCTTTGGGTATATACCCAGTAGTGGGATGGCTGGGTCATATGGTACATCTAGTTCTAGATCCTTGAGGAATTGCCATACTGTTTTCCATAATGGTTGAACTAGTTTACAATCCCACCAACAGTGTAAAAGTGTTCCTATTTTTCCACATCCTCTCCAACACCTGTTGTTTCCTGATTTTTTAATGATTGCCATTCTAACTGGTGTGAGATGGTATCTCATTGTGGTTTTGATTTGCATTTCTCTGATGGCCAGTGATGATGAGCATTTTCTCATGTGTCTGTTGGCTGTATGAATGTCTTCTTTTGAGAAATGTCTGTTCATATCCTTTGCCCACTTTTTGATGGGGTTGTTTGTTTTTTCTTGTAAATTTGTTTGAATTCTTTGTAGATTCTGGAAATTAGCCCTTTGTCAGATGAGTAGATTGCAAAAATTTTCTCCCATTCTGTAGGTTGCCTGTTCACTCTGATGGTAGTTTCTTTTGCTGTGCAGAAGCTCTTTAGTTTAATTAGATCCCATTTGTCCATTTTGGCTTTTGCTGCCGTTGCTTTTGGTGTTTTAGACATGAAGTCCTTGCCCATGCCTATGTCCTGAATGGTACTACCTACATTTTCTTCTAGGGTTTTTATGGTATTAGGTCTAACATTTAAGTCTCTAATCCATCTTGAATTAATCTTCGTATAAGGAGTAAGGAAAGGATCCAGTTTCAGCTTTCTACTTATGGCTAGCCAATTTTCCCAGCACCATTTATTAAATAGGGAATCCTTTCCCCATTTCTTGTTTCTCTCAGGTTTGTCAAAGATCAGATGGCTATAGATGTGTGGTATTATTTCTGAGGACTCTGTTCTGTTCCATTGGTCTATATCTCTGTTTTGGTACCAGTACCATGCTGTTTTGGTTACTGTAGCCTTGTAGTATAGTTATATGGAAAGGAACAATCGGTACCAGCCATTGCAAAAACATGCCAACATGTGAAGACCATCGAGGCTAGGAAGAAACTACATCAACTAACGAGCAAAATAACCAGTTAATATCATAATGGCAGGATCAAGTTCACACATAACAATATTAACCTTAAATGTAAATGGACTAAATGCTCCAATTAAAAGACACAGACTGGCAAACTGGATAAAGAGTCAAGACCCATCAGTCTGCTGTCTTCAGGAGACCCATCTCACATGCAGAGACATACATAGGCTCAAAATAAAGGGATGGAGGAAGATCTACCAAGCAAATGGAGAACAAAAAAAAGTGGGGGTTGCAATACTAGTCTCTGATAAAACAGACTTTAAACCATCAAAGATCAAAAGAGACAAAGAAGGCCATTACATAATGGTAAAGGGATCAGTTCAACAGGAAGAGCTAACTATCCTAAATATATATGCACCCAATAGAGGAGCACTCAGATTCATAAAGCAAGTCCTTAGAGACTTACAAAGAGACTTAGACTCCCATACAATAATAATGGGAGACTTCAGCACTCCACTGTCAACATTAGACAGATCAACGAGACAGAAAGTTAACAAGGATATACAGGAATTGAACTCATCTCTGCACCAAGCGGACCTAATAGACATCTATAGAACTCTCCACCCCAAATCAACAGAATATACATTCTTCTCAGCACCACATCGCACTTATTCCAAAATTGACCACATAATTGGAAGTAAAGCACTCCTCAGCAAATGTACAAGAACAGAAATTATAACAAACTGTCTCTCAGACCACAGTGTAATCAAACTAGAACTCAGGACTAAGAAACTCAATCAAAACCGCTCAACTACATGGAAACTGAACAACCTGCTCCTGAATGACTACTGGGTACATAACGAAATGAAGGCAGAAATAAAGATGTATTTTTTTTTTAATTTTTTATTTCCATGGGTTTCATGGGAACAGGTGGTGTTTGGTTACATGAATAAGTTCTTTAGTCGTGATTTCTGAAATCTTGGTGCACCCCTCAACCAAGCAGTATACACACCGTAACCAGTGTGTAGTCTTTTATCCCTCACCCCCTCCCACCCTATCCACCTGAGTCCCAAAAGCCCATTGTATTATTCTCATGCCTTTATGTCCTCAAAGCTTAGCTCCCTCTTATGAGAGAGAACATATGATGTTTGGTTTTCCATTCCTGAGTTACTTCACTTAGAATAATTGGCTCCAATTCCATCCAGGTCTCTGCAAATGCCATTATTTCATTCCCTTTTAGGGCTGAGTAGTATTCAATATATATATATATATATATATATAGAATATATATATATATATAGAATATATTATATATATAACAATTTTTTATATACTTTAAGTTCTAAGGTACATGTGCACAAAGTTCAGGTTTGTTACATAGGTATATATGTGCCATGTTGGTTTGTTGCACCCATCAACTCGACATTTGCATTCGGTATTTCTCCTAATTCTATCCCTTTCACAGCCCCCCACCCCCCAACAGGCCCTAGTGTGTGATGTTCCCCGCCCTGTGTCCATGTGTTCTCATTGTTCAGCTTCCACTTATGAGTGAGATCATGCGGTGTTTGGTTTTCTGACCTTGTGATAGTGTGCTTAGAATGATGGTTTCCAGCTGCATCCATACCCTGCAAAGGACATGGACTCATCCTTTTTTATGACTGCATAGTATTCTGTGGTGTATATGTGCCACATTTTCTTAATCCAGTCTATCATTGATGGACATTTGGGTTGATTCCAAGTCTTTGCTATTGTGAATAGCATCACAATAAACATACGTGTGCATGTGTCTTTATAGCAGCATGATTTATAATCCTTTGGGTATATACCCAGTAATAGGATGGCTGGGTCAAATGGTATTTCTAGTTCTAGATCCTTGAGGAATCGCCACACTGTCTTCCACAATGGTTGAACTAGTTTACAGTCCCACCAACAGTGTAAAAGTGTTCCTATTTCTCCACATCCTCTCCAGCATCTGTTTCCTGACTTTTTAATGATCACCATTCTAACTGGTGTGAGATGGTATCTCATTGTGGTTTTGATTTGCATTTCTCTGATGACCAGTGGTGATGAGCATTTTTTCATGTGTCTGGTGGCTGCATAAATGTCTTCTTTTGAGAAGTGTCTGTTCATATCCTTTGCCCACTTTTTGATGGGGTGGTTTTTTCTTGTAAATTTGTTTAAGTTCTTTGTGGATTCTGGTTATTAGCCCTTTGTCAGATGGGTAGATTTTAAAAATTTTCTCCCATTTGGTAGGTTGCCTGTTCACTCTGATGATAATTTCTTTTGCCGTGCAGAAGCTCTTTAGTTTAATTAGATCCCATGTGTCTATTTTGGCTTTTGTTGCCATTGCTTTTGGTGTTTCAGTAATGAAGTGTTTGCCCATGCCTATATCCTGAATGGTATTGCCTAGGTTTTCTTCTAGGGTTGTTATGGTGTTAGGTCTTATGTATAAGTCTTTAATCCATCTTGAATAAATTTTTTGTATAAGGTGTAAGGAAAGGATCCAGTTTCAGCATTCTGCATATGGCCAGCCAGTTTCCCCAGCACCATTTATTAAATAGGGAATCCTTTCCCCATTGCTTGCTTTTGTCAGGTGTGTCAAAGATCTGATAGTTATAGATGTGTGGTGTTATTTCTGAGGCCTCTGTTCTGTTCCTTTGGTCTACATATCTGTTTTCGTACCAGTACCATGCTTTTCTGGTTACTGTAGCCTTGTAGTATAGTTTGAGGTCAGGTAGCATGATACCTCCAGCTTTGTTCTTTTTGCTTAGGATTGTCTTGGCTATGCAGGCTCTTTTTTGGTTCCATATGAACTTTAAAGTAGTTTTCTCCAGTTCTCTGAAGAAAGTCATTGATAGTTTGATGGGGATGGCATTGAATCTATAAATTACCTTGGGCAGTATGGCCATTTTTGTGATATTGATTCTTTCTATCCATGAGCATGGAATAATGATCTTCCATTTGTTGGTGTCCTCTTTTATTTCACTGAGCAGTGGTTTGTAGTTCTCCTTGAAAAGGTCCTTCACATCCCTTGTAAGTTGGATTCCTAGGTATTTTATTCTCTTTGTAGCAACTGAACTCTCATGAACACTCATGAACTCCCATTCCCAATAATTTTTGTATTTTTAATAGAGATGGGGTTTCACTATGTTGGCCAGGCTGGTCTTAAACTCCTGACTTCAAATGATCCACCTAGCTCAGCCTCCCAAAGTGCTGAAATTACAGGCATGAGCCACTGCACTTGGGCTGATCATTATTATTTTGACATAGGAAAGCATTGCATGAACTCAATGGACATTTTGTGATCACCTTGCTATGTCCCTAATCATAAGGATCAGGTAAAGGCTTCACAGAATGATGCCCGGAATGCAATCAAGATAAAAATCTCTCCAAACCTGTGTGTCTATTTCTATTCCTGCCATCTTTAGATTCACTTAAACTTCCTGGGTCCGATTTTTTCATCTGAAAAAATGGGAACACAAATAAATGTTCCACCTTCCTGTCTGTGTTTCCATGAGAATTGAATATTCATAAAAAGGCGCTGTACGCAAAATGAGAACTATAATGTCAAATCCATGACAGGAAAACTGTGTGAGAGATAAACGGCATTGTCCCCTGTATTGTTCCATAATCACATATGAAATCGTGGTTTTTTTGGTGCACTTGTGGTTATTCAGGAAGACACGTGATAGAATAAAAAAAAAAAAAAAACGGAAACTAGAGATGAGTTGAAAGATTTCCTGTAGAACTCCTTTGTTGTAAAGTGAAAGCACTGCAGCTCAGGAGGAGGATACCGCTTGCAGACGGCCAGTAGTTGGATATAGACAAAAGCACAAACAATCAGTTCTTTAAAATTCAAAATTGGTTAAAAGCAAATTTCAGAATGACCGATTTGCTCCATCATTATTTTGCTAAATTATTAAGCCCAACACCTGCATCTGTTCCCTGCCCCAGTGCCTACCTCCTTTGATCCGTACCACAGTCCCTGTAGGTCCCCCAGCCTTAGCTGTTGCTTTATCTTTTGGTATCAGATGGCTACAAACTCTACTCAATTCTGCATAAGGAATCTATCTTAGTTTTTGATTAACAGGTGATTTTTAACAAATCTATTTATTTTTACTTATGAGTTCCTTTTCTGTCTTTAAAATATATACTTTTAATAAAACATCTGCAAACAGCATTGATTACAAAATTATAAAGCAGAAAATATAAATTAAATATAAATTAAATTATAAATATAAATATATTTAAATATAAATTATAAATTATATTGGGAAATATAAATTATAAAATATAAATTATAAATATAAATTATATAAATTGAAATTTGTAATTTAAATTTATAAATTAAAATTTACAAAATATAAATTATACTGGGAAACTAACTTTCAAGATAAAGATTTTGTTTCATTTGGGAGAAAGGGCAATGGTTTGAGAAACTTGCCATCTTTGCTTGGTTCCCGAGTATAAAGACCAAAGAAAGTAGATGTCGTCTCAATTTTTAGCCCCCTTTGACCTAAGCTTTTCTCTCATTGGCAAAGATGTCACACCAGTTGTGGGAAAAAATAAAAGAGCGCTGCCTTTACTATCTCTGTGTTTTTAAACTTCAGCCATACTTTTCACATCCAGAGTGACTTAATGGAGTCTAATAACCAATTAATGGCTTTAAAACCAGTGGGGATCCTGTTCTGCCCCGTAACCTGAAATGAATTATTGATAGATGCTCTCAGCCTTGTGTCCTGTCAGATATTTCAAAGTCAATGTCAGGCTGTGCGTTTTCTCATTCAGTCTCTACTAAGGTCAAGACTTGTGAAGCAATGCTCTTCCAAAGGGGAGAAAATAAAAGCCAGCTGCCTGCAAAGTGTGGAGCTAGACATAATTGGCCTCCCTTTAAACCCAGTCTCTTGAAGATATTAGCAACCTCAACATGTATTATAGGACTGGTAGCATTATTCCCTCAAAACAGGTGGAACTTTGCACATTTAGAAGGAGAATGACATTAATAAGCACTTTCATAATTATAGCAGTAACTCTCCCTTGTGTTTTCTTTCATTTGAGTCTTGGAACAATCCTGTGAGGCGGGTTGGGCAAGTATTATTTGCACCTAATATGGAAAAAAGAAAAACCTAAAACCTAGAGTTTTATGAGCTTCCCCCTTCCTCTTTTCTTCCTTCTTCTTTTTTACATTTGGCTAATAGTGGTGCAATTGTGATAGCTCTGCTTGACCATAAGACAGCTCTAAAAAGGTGATTTTTTAATGACTTAGATTTTAATGTCATTCTTCTATGGCAATTTCTGAATTAGCCACTTCTTAGCAAAATAATTAGTACATTTCTGAAGTGTTCATTTCAAATATTTCAATCTGACTGATGGCTTAGGAATAACAACACAATAAAATATAATGGGTAAATATATGATAAAATAAACCTTAGAAAACTTCCAAATAAAAGCCACTAAGGGTCATTAAAATATTTTATATACACAGTTTAAAACTTTGAAAACTCTCTTATTAATGTAACCTCTTAAAAAGGAAGAAAAATTGCTCTCTGCTAAATAACCATATGTATATACATCTTTTACATATATGTTGGTATAGTGTTTCATTTTGCTTTTAACAACAAATTATATTCATAATATTTTTCTGGGATACTATATACTTTTCATAATTATTATTTTAATTAATAAATACTCTTTGTTTTTGAGACATAGTCTCACTCTGTCACCCAGACTGAAATGCAGTGGTGCAATCATGGCTAACTGCAACCTTGACCTCCTGGGCTTTAGAGATCCGCCTCAGACCTCCAAGTAGCTGGTACCACAGGTACATGCTACCATGCCTTGCTAATTTATTTTTTATTTTTATTTTTATTTTTTTGAGACAGAGTCTCCCTCACACCCAGGCTGGAGTGCAGTGGCACAGTCTCGGCTCACTGCAACCTCTGCCTCCAGGTTCAAGCGATTCTCCTCCCTCAGCCTCCCTAGTAACCAGGACTACAGGCGCGTGCCACCAAGTCCAGCTAATTTTTTGTATTTTTAGCAGAGATGGGGTTTCACGGTGTTAGCCAGAATGGTCTCAATCTCCTGACCTCGTGATCCACCTGCTTCAGCCTCCCAAAGTGTTGGTATTACAGGCGTGAGCCACCGCGCCTGACCCAGAATGAGGAATATTTTTAACTATGATATAGAACACAGAAGTCATAATGTAAAGATAAAAGTACATGAAAATACAAAATTTCTGCATGACAAAATCCACTAGAAGTGTCTGGCCACAATGGTTGATGTCTGTAATCCCAGCATTTTGGGAGGCTGAGGCAGGAAGATCACTTGAGCCCAGGAATTTGAGACCAGCCTAGGTAACGTAGTAAGACCTCGTCTCTACCAAGAAATAGAAAAATTGGCTGGGTGTGGTGGCACACGCCTGTAGTCCCAGCTACTTGGAAGGCTGAGGCGAGAAGGTCAATTGAACCAGGGAGGTGGAGGCTGTAGTGAGCTGTGATCCTGCCACTGAATTCCAGCCTGGGTGACAGAGTGAGACCCTGTCTCAAACAAACAAACAAACAAAACGCTACAAAGCAAAACTAAAAATTAGATAAAAATTAAGGAGCAAATTATTGCATATCATATCACAAGAAAAGACTATTTTTTCCAATAGGTAAGTAGCTCCTACACATTCACAGCAAATGAACAAAATCTCAATTAAAAAATGGGCAAAGCATATAAGAAAGTTTTCCATCAAAAGTATATATAGTTGTCTGGAGCTTATGAAAGTGCTTAATCTCATTAATAATCAAAATATACATTAAAACCCCTGTGAGAAATTCTTTATTAAGTTGGTGAAGATAAGGATATTTGACTACATTACTTGGTGGAGAGTATGTAGGAAAATGCACCCACTGACATACATTGATGATCTAATTTGGTAATTTCTATAGAGTCCAATTTGGAAATATTAAAAATGCACTTTTTGATCCAGAAATTTTAATTTTGGAATAAAAACTCACAAAGATGTGGCTGTAAGGTTATTTTCATACAATTATAAGAGCAAATAACTGGGGGGAAATCTAAATATCTGTTAATACAGGACTGACTGGTTAAAATAAAGTATACCCGTAAAATGAACTAGTACTCAGCTATAAAAAGATAAGAAAATAGTTTAGGATTCTGAAATAGAAAGATCTCCATTTCATATTAAATAATAATGAGGGTATAGAACAATTTGTATAATATGCTATTACTTTATAAAAATATAATACATAAATATTTGTGTGTGTATTTGTATAATACATTCTTCAATATGCATAAAATATTTCTGGATGGCAGGGGCATAGAAAGAGAAAAGAGAGATTTTCACTATATGTCCTTATAGATTTTTAAGATGTTGAACCATGTACACATATTACTCATTAAAAAGTTTAATAAAAAAAATTTTGCTACTTTAATAATTCAAAGGGAAAACATTGTTCACTAAATATGTATCTTACACAGTACTGGAATATACCATGAATGAGCTAAACAAAGCAGAAGTCCACCAAAATTATTCCAACTCATTTTAACTTAACTACCAGTAACAGTATTTTACTAAAAGTAAAAAATTCTGAGACAAATGCAAAATTGCACAGGACCTCGGGACAACAGTCTTAAACCAGGAATGCCTTTTGAAAACTGGGTTATAAGGATGCCATCCTTATAAGCCACAGAGTAGAGAGGAACTGAATGTGATATAAGAGTAGTTTATCTCTGCATGAGAAAGCAATTAAAGCCCTGTCTTGATTGAGGAAGAATTAGAGGAGATAAGATTAGAGGTTAGATGTGACATGTACTCTCTCACCTAAATTGCAACCCCAGGGGAGATTACAGAAGGAGAGAAACAATTCTACACAGTTTAGAGGAGCTGAGGGGAGAAGGGGGCGTCCTGTGCCTCCTGTTTGGAGCTATGGGAGATTATTTGCTCACAGAAGTCAATATGGAATGGCTGAATGAGAGCAATAACATTGTGACTAGTTTAGGTGGCACAACCATGTGATTAAATATAGTATAGCAATTACCAAAAAATTCTAGTGTTGTTCAGAAGTGCTTTTTAGCACTCGTGAACCAGAAGAGCTGTGTCCAGAACTGACAGATGGCAAGATATACCCAGACCTCAGCCTCAGGGCGTGGCAAGATCTGGGGACTCACAAGGTAAACGCACAATGAACAATGGCCTTTCTATCTACCAGTGATGAGCAATTGGAATTTGGAATTTAAAAACTAGCATTTACAATAGCACCAAAATATAAAATATTTACGGGATCTTCATGCAGAAAACCACACAACTCTAATGACAGAAACCAATAGAGAAATCTGCTATGCTTATGGCTTGAAGATTCATTTTCTTAAGATTCAAAATGTTTGTTCTTCAAAAGATTCTGTTAAGAGAATAAGAAGAAAAGCCAAAGCTTGGGATAAATGCGTTTTATTTAAAATGGACAAAATTCTTAAAATCCAATGATAAGAAAACAGGATAATTTACATATCTTAACTGATATCTCACCAAAGAAGATATACAGGTGGCAAACAGGAATATAAAAACATGCTCAACATTACGTGTTGTTAAAGACTTGCAAATTAAAACACCAATGAGACACCATTATATACCTTCTAAAATGGCTAAAATTAAAACAAAAACCAAAACCTGCCAACACCACTTGCTGGCAAGGATGCAACACAGAACACTCATTTATTGCTGATAGAAATGCAAAGTGGCATAGCTGTCACTTTGGAAGACAATTAAGCAGATAATTACTAACTAAACATAATCTTAACATACACTGCGGTAGTTGTACTATTAGTTTACCCAAGTCATTTGAAAATTTAGGTCCACACAAAAACCTGCACACAAGTTTGTTTGTTTGTTTGTTTTTCTGTTGTTTTGTTTTTTGAGACAGGGTCTCTGTCACCCTGGCTGGAGTACAGTGGTGCAGTCACTGCTCACTGCAGCCTTGACTTCCTGGGCTCAGGTGATTCTACCCTCCTGAGTAGCTGGGACTCCAGGCGTGCATCACCACACCCAGTGAGAGTGTTTTTTGTAGAAACAGGGTTTCACTATGTTCCCAGACTGGTCTCTAACTCCTGGGCTCAAGCAATCTAACTGCCTTGGCCTCCCAAAGTGCTGGGATTAAGGTGTGAGCCACTGTACCCAGTCACAAATGCTTATAGTATCTTTATTCACAATCACCCAAAACTGGAAACAACTAAGAAGTCGTTCAATAGATGAATGGATAACAAAACTAGTAAATCCATATAATTGACTAATATTCTACAATAAAAAGAGATTAGCTACGAAGCCATGAAAAGATGTGGAAAAACCTAAAATACTGTCTTAGTCCAGTTGGGCTGTGTTGACAAAATGCCATTAACTGGCTGGGTGCAGTGGCTCACACCTGTAATCCCAGCACTTAGGGAGCCCAAGGGGGTGGATCTCTTGAGGTTAAGAGTTCAAGACCAGCCTGGCCAACATGGTCAAACCCTATCTGTACTTAAAATACAAAAACTAGCTGGGCGTAGTGGCACGTGCTTGTAATCCCAGCTACTTGGGGAGCTGAAGCATGAGAATCACTTGTACCTGGGAGGTGGAGGCTGCAGTGAGTCAAGATTGTGCCACTGCACTCCAGCCTGGGTGACAGAGTCAGGCTCTGTCTCAAAAAAAAAAAAAAAAAAAAAAAAAAAAAGCCATTAACTGGATAGCTTAAAAACAATGTAGATTTTTTTTCTCTCATAGTTCTGGGGGCTGGGAAGTTCAAAATCAAGGTAAATTCAGTGTCTCATGAGGACCTGCTTCCTGGTTTATAAATGGTGCTTTCTCATTGTGTTCTCCCAAAGTGAAAGGGACAAAGCGGATCTTTGGGGCCTCTCTTTTATAAGGGCACTAATCCTTTTTATGGAAGTTCCACTCTCATAACCTAATCACCTCCCAAAGGCCCCAAATCCCAATACCATCACATCAGGGGTTAGTATTTTAGCATATAAATTTTGAGGGGACACAAACTTTCAGACCATAGTAAATACATATTGCTAAGTGAAGGAAGCCGGTCTGAAAAGGTTACATACTGTATGATTTCAATTATATGCCACTCTGGGAAAAGCAAAACTACAGAGGTAGTAAAAAAGTTAGTAGTTTGCCAGGGATTCAGGGCTAGGAGAGGGAGGGTTGAATAGGTAAAGCACAGATGTTTTCAGGGTGGGAAAACTATTCTGTATGGTACTATAATTTTAAATTCATGGCACTCTGCATTTTTCAAAGCCATTGCATGTTACAGCAAAAAGAATGAAATTTAATGTATGCAAATTTAAACAAATAATTTGTCACTTTGCAGAAATCTCAGGATGGTATGCAGAATTTGACAAAACAATCTAACTGTATTCTAAGTGTACAAAACAACCTCCCTGAAGGGGCTGAGGGAAAGAGGTGCTGACTGAAGTAATTCTGGAAATGAGCAAAGTCTGTACAACTAAAGGCAAAAGAAACTGTACATAAGTACTACACTGTAGTTGATAAAGTTGTATCCCACAGTAGTGTGGGTTAACTGAGATACATATATATTCATATTGAGTGGTTGAGCAAATGGATAGTGGATGGTGAGAGAGAGTTTCTCATTGTTTTAGTGAGAGTTTACAGATGCCAAGGGAAGGAAGCTAGATTCATCCATGTAGGAATGTACTAGAGTTAGCAACATCAGTAAAAACTTATGCTTGGTTTAACATGTTGCATATAGCAAAATTTATAGATATGTGTATATACTTGGGTTAGTATGTGCACATAAATCTCCTTGTTCTGTCATTTGAGCAGGCATAAAAAAATAACACTACAGTAGGAACAAGCTCACCTAGCACCTTGATCTTGGTTTCTAATACCATTCTCCAATAAAAGGAAACAAAGCTCCTTGGATAGATGGCTGATTCTAGGACTGGGACAGGAAATATACAAGATGGGCCTAAAGCATCTTGTAGAGCCAAAAGGTAAGGAAATGCTAAAACACAAAACCCCACAATGACAAGGGAATGCCAAAGGGACACAGGAGATAACTAAAGAAGCTCTTAATGGCCAAAACTGGAATAATTTGAGCAACAAATTACTCCAATAATTTATATTGGACAAAATAAAGTAGCATTGGATAAAACTTGAAGTATAAAATACATATTCATGAGTCTATACTGATATAAATAAAAGATTGAATTAATTAAAAAACATGGGAGAAGAGACAAATCTCCCATGAAGAAGACTGATAAATGAATTACGTGGACTCTCCACCCTCAAGAAAGAGGAGAATACATGCCCTACTCCTTTCCTCTGTGGAGTACAGCATGGAGAGAGGGGCAAAAAAAAGTCATTTTCCTGACAGACACTGCTGTGGCCAGGTAGTCAAGTGATAGGCTATGTTGGTAGTGAGTACCCTTGATACGGAGTGATGAAAATGGTACTTTATTTCCAACACCCTTCTCTCCAAAATCGATCACATTAGTCGAATCATGAGAAAAACACTAGACAGATCATACCTGTCCAGTACACCCCAAAGCTGTCAAGGTCATCAAAAACATTGAAAGTGTGAGAAACCATCAGAGCCAAGAGGATCCTAAGTCGGTGGCATGACAGTTAACTGTAATGTAGTGTCCTGGATGGGATACTGGGGCAGAAAAGGATGTGAAAGCTAAGGAAATCTGACTAGAGTATCACTTTATTAATTATCATGTATTGATATTGGTTAACCCATTGTAACAAGTGTACTGTACTAATGTAAGAAGTTAACAGTGGACACTATGGGAGGGCAAGGCGGGCGGATCATGAGGTCAGGAGATTGAGCTAACATGCTGAAACACCATCTCTACTAAAAACACAAAAACAAAATTAGCCGGGCGTGGTGGCAGGCGCCTGTAGTCCCAGCTACTCAGGAGACTGAGGCGGGAGAACGGCATGAACAGGGGAGGCAGAGCTTGCAGTGAGCCAAGATTGCACCATTGCACTCCAGCCTGGGTGACAGAGCGAGACTCCGTCTCAAAAATATATATATATTAAAAATAATAATAACAAGTTAACAGTAGAAACTGGGTAAGGGACTTTATACAAACTCTCTGTACTACTTGAAAAATGTTTCTGCAAAATCTAAAACATTAATGGAAATTAAAGGTTTTTTTCCCTCCCTCCCTCCCTCCCTCCCTCCCTCCCTTCCTTCCTTCTTCCTCTCTCTCTCTCTCTTTCTCTTTCTTTCCTTTCTTTTAGATGGAGTCTTGCTCTGTCACCAGGTTGGAGTGCAGTGGCATGATCTCGGCTCACTTCAAGCTCCGCCTCGCCTCCCGGGTCCAAGCGATTCTCCTGCCTCAGCCTCCCGAGTAGCTGGTATTACAGGTGTAAGCCACCAGGGACAGCTAATTTTTGTATTTTTAGTAGACATGGGGTTTCACCATGTTGGTCAGGATGGTCTCGATCTCCTGACCTCATGATCCGCCTGCCTCAGCCTCCCAAAGTGCTGGAATTACAGGTGTGAGCCACCACGCCTGGCCATAAAGTTTATTTTCTAAAAGAGTGAGTTGAAAATGCAAAGCTCACAGAGAGTTTAAGTTATCTATATTGTCATCTTTAAAGAATGACCTGTAGTTTCTTTATAAATAACTTAGGGTTATAAGAAGTTATTTTCAGATTCAAAAGATGGAGAAGCTTTGCAACTCAATGACTATCACTTAAAGAAATACTAAGGAATTTTCTTCAATGACAACAAAAAATAAAATTCTCCAGAAAGAATGGAATGCAAGAAATAATGTATTCAAGGAATTGGTTAGTATTTCAATGAATCTAAATAATCTAAATAAATTGAAATAAAACACTAAAGAAAGTGAATTTTGTGTAATTTATTTTAAAAAGAAGAAATTAAATGCTGAGCAGTAATAACATGAAACCAGTATAGGAAAATTACAATTAGACTTTTAGGGGGAGAGATATACTGAATTAACTGTAGACTTTACTGGTTAATAAACACCTGTTAAAAATTAAGAGTAACCACTAAAAAAGAATAGAATGAATAACTACAAAAGAAGTAACGAAAATGGAGATAAAGGTGACATGGGAATAACAAAATGAAAATAACTTGATTAATAATAATAATAATAATAATACTTATATCACACTGTGTTCCAGGTGTTATTCTAGTCTCTGTGTGTGTGTATGTGTGTGTGTTGTGTATATATTTAATTAATTTAATAGAATAATTGGAGACCGGAAAGAAGAAAAAGAAAGCATAGATAAAATATAATAATTGCGGAACAAAAGAAGACAGTAAAAACAAGCCCAAATATGTCAGGAAACACAGTAAGTATAAACAGATTGAATATAAAAGGTACGGATCCTCAGATCAGATGAAATAAAAGCACAACTCAGATATATACTGTTTTAAAAAATACAACCTAAAACAAAATGACAAAGTTTTAAAATAATAAAATGGAAAAATATATGCTAATCTGGCAAAGAGAATGTCAGATAAAAGAATTCTGAGACAAAAACTCAGTGAATCTATAAAGAGAGCAAGCATTCAAAATGATAAGGAGATAAAACCATCACAAAAATAAATGTGTCTAACAATAGAGCTTCAAAATCTATGAATCAAAATTTAATCAAATCATTGCTTTTAGTAGCAATAATGTTTCTATTTAAACTATTTAATTGTTGAATAAGGATTGAATATATTCAAAGTGTACAATGTGTTGATTTTCTATTAGTACACATTTTGCAACGGTTATTACAGTCTAATTAATTACACCCATCACCACCCATGTTGCACATTAGACCCCCAGAACTTGCTTATCCTATAACTGAAAGTTCCTACTCTGACCAACATCTCCTAATTTCCTCTACTCCCTAGCTCCTGGCAACAACCGTACTACTTTCTGCTTTTATGACTTGACTTTTAAGAAAAATAAAACAATTCTACACTTAAAGTGGAAAACATTTTAACAAAGCCTCTCTAGAGCAATCAAGTAGCCAAAAGTTAGTAAAGTCAGAGAAAAGTTGAGCACTATAATTAACAGGCTTGATCATAGATATATGGTCAAAGAAATAAAGAAAATATATACTTTTAGAACTTATGTGAAACATTTATAAACAAACTCTACTTATCAAGCCCCAAAGAAGTTTCAACAAAAACCAAAGAACTGGTATTAGATCTTTGACTATAAAACAATTAAATTAGATAAAAAATCCAATAAATACATGATTTTAAAATTAACAAAATGCAACCCCCATATAGCTATGTTAGCTAAAGTACCACTGGGTCCTAAGATAAACAAGCATCCACTGCATAACGGCTCAAACATAACAGAAGCTTACTTTATTCCTCAATGAGAGCCTCCAAGGGGTGTTTATTTTTTGTGAACAGTTCATTTTCTCCCTTTTGCTTCATCTGTCTTCAATGCTTGATTTCCAAGGTCTCTGAGCTCATCTGTATGAAGCCAGGGGAAGGCAGAAGAACATGGAGGGTCAAGCGTGGGAGTTCTTAGGGATCAGGAAAGGTGATAATGGACATCACATCTGATCACATTTTGTTGCCTGCAATGCAGTCGTGGCCACTTAACAACTGCAAAGGGAAATAACAGCTGACTGTGCTCCCAGTAAGACAAAGGTTATCATAAATAGCTATACAGTTGTGTCATGATAATCTAGTCAATGAGAGAATTACAATAGACATTACAAAATATTTATGACTGTCAATAAAATCTCAGCATATCAAAGCATATGGGATGCATCTAAAGTGGGACTTAAGACAAAATGTAGAGCAGTAGTTACATTTATTTATTAACCACATACGCAAGAAAAGCTGGAAATAAATGAGCAACATATTTAATAAAAGTAAAGAAAAATATTGTAAACCTAAAAGAAGAAGAAGAAAGGATATTATAAGGATGAATGTTGAAAAAAACAAAATAGAAAAACAGAACAAGCAATAGCCAGAAAAAGCATAAGAATCTAAATTCATGCTAGTTAGAACAATGCTATGATTTTAGTAAGAGACAATTCAGAATTTTAAAAATCATATGAAAATATTTTGAACAAATTTACAACTATCTAGAATCTAAAAGCTTAGATAAATTAATAATTTCAAAGAAAAAGTATAAATAACAAAATTGGCCAAAGAAAAAAATAGAAAAATGAAGCGAAAACTATTTAAAATTTTCAATTCTTACTAAAAAAGTAGTTCCCAGAACACATCTCCCTCTTTAATAAAAGGACAGGAGGTCACGTACTAGATTGTTAGAAATAACACTGTCTGTAAGAACCCCAAACTGGAAACTACTTCCAGAGTCCCTCAAGAACAGAACGGAAAAATAGTCTTGTTCACACAAAGTAAAACCGTGTAGCAATGAGAAGGAATTATCTACACCGACGTGACAACATGGATGCATTTTGCAAAACATAGCATTGGGCAAAAAATTTCAGACACAGAAAGAGTATATCTTGTCCTATTCAATTTACATAAAGCACAAAAGCAGGTAAATTAGTCCATCCTATTTGAAGTTAGAACAGAGTCTGTCTCTGATGGAGGAGGAGACAGTGATTGAAAGGGATGTGAAGGAGTTTTCTGGGATGCTGGTAATGTTCTTTTTCTTTGCAGAGCACTGAGAATAAAGGTATATTAACTTTGTGAACATTCATAGATATGTAGAAATTATTGTGGAGTGACATGGCATGATCTCAGCTTACTGCAGCCTTAACCTCCGGGCACAGGTGATCCTCCAACTTCAGCCTTGGAGTAGCTGGGACTATAGGTGAGCACCATCATGCCTGGCTAATTTTTGTAATTTTTGTAGAGATAGGGATTTCATCACGTGGCCCAAGCTCTAATAATATATTTCAGTAAAATGTTTTTTAACAGTTGACAACCAGGTCTAGACAAATTTTAAGGTGAGTTTTTTTTACAAAAATCTCAAGGAATAGATCATCTTATTTGATACATTAAAGACAGAAAGAAAAACGTGATCTTTTCAGTAGGTACAGGAAATCATTTAGCTAAATTTGATACATATGAATAGTCAGAAGAAAGCAAAACAAAATCTCTTAGTAAACTATTAGAAAGGAAACTCTTTTAACTTAGTAAAGAACTTCTAATTACAAATTTATGGTAAACATCTTCCTTACTGGTGAAGCAGTCACACATTTCCATCATAGGCAGGAACAACTCAGGACAGAGACGTCCACCAATTGTAATTAACATTGAATATGAGGCATGAATTAATGCAGAAAGAAACAAAGTAAGAATAAGGACCAGAAAGGAAGAAATGAAACTGTCATTTTTGGTGATGTTCTAATCCTTCCATTGAATGGCAGTATGATGTTTGTACATTACAGCATAGCATAACATGGCATCGAAGAGTCAAGTCTCAGAGAGCTCAGTAGAGTATACAGTAGTCAAGACATGAGCTCTAGAACCAGGCAGTGTGGATTTGTATCCCAGCTTCATCACCTACTAGCTGTGTGACTCTGGGCAAGTTACTTCACTTCCCTGGGCCTCACTTGTAAAATAGGGATAGTAGATACATACTTAATAGAGTTGTTGTAAGGACTAAACAAGTTCATACTAAGTTTGCAATAAACATTTAATAGCTTTAAATGTTTGCCCTTGATTTTTTGTGGTTGGTATCTAAATACTAACCCTGTATTTGGTTCATGTATTAATATGATCTTATCTTCTTTTTGTTTTACATTCAGAGACTCTGTGATTTTTGGCTCCACCAGAGCACATTTCTTCTTATTTCCTTGTGCAGTCAGAAATTGTTAATTCTGATTTTTATTGACTGATAGGCTCAGAGGGGTTATCACTTGCTATGCTAGTATATGTATGAATTGATTTCTTATCTTATCAACGTGCATATGTCTGAAAGAGATGGCAGCTGGGATCAGATTAGCGGAGTGTCTCACAGAATGAAGGATTCAGAGTGGAAGGACTGCTGCCCCTGGGGTATCGGCTCTTGAGGAGCTCTGCTGGGAAGCTGTCAGCAGGCAGAGCAGGCTGGAGCAGGCTGGAGCATCCATAGCCTTGTGGGGCCAGAGAAGGAGGCAGTGCTCTGTGCATGGGGACACGCAGTGGGAGCAGCCAGTAGGACACCTGTGGGTTGTGTTCCTATCTCACCTTACAATCACTAGGAGCAGGCTGTAGTAACAAAGCCTGCACTTATGCTGGATGCAGGTTCTCAGATTCAGAGGCAGGAACACACGCAAGAATGATCAAATGTTGGGAGCAAATGAATACCCCGAAAGGGGATTTACAAATCCAACAAAGGGAGCAACTGCCATCCAAGTAAATAGTCAAGTCGTTTCAGATTGATATGTAAATATTCTCCAAGAGATAATAGCAGATATTATATCTATAAACGATCAGCTGGAAAACTTAATGTTTGAAATAAATAGCAGAAGGCAGCTAAAGACCAAATTAATAAGGTGACATTTAAGCCAAGTCCCTAGAAAGGAACAGAAATGGACAGGGAGATAGAAACCATATTTTTAAAAAAAGTTATATGGAAGGCAGATTCAAAAATTTCAGTAAGAGCTCAGTAGGAATTCCTGAAATTAAAAAACAAAACAAAACAAAACAAAAAACAGAGAGAAGTAGAGGAAGAAATATTCGAAGGAATAGCAACAGACAGAATTTAATCTCCAAGAGAGCTTCCGATGAGTCTCAGTTCTCTAGCTTTAAATTAATCAGCCCAGGCCGGGCGCGGTGGCTCACTGTAACCGCAGCACTTTGGGAGGCCGAGGCGGGTGGATCACTAGGTCAGGAGATCAAGACCATCCTGGCTAACACGATGAAACCCCGTCTCTACTAAAAAAT
Source organism: Piliocolobus tephrosceles (assembly GCF_002776525.5). Taxonomy (NCBI): domain Eukaryota; kingdom Metazoa; phylum Chordata; class Mammalia; order Primates; family Cercopithecidae; genus Piliocolobus; species Piliocolobus tephrosceles. The sequence goes on along the minus strand of NC_045439.1, from coordinate 91,916,416 downwards.
AGAAAAAATTAGCCGGGCGTGGCGGCAGGCACCTGTAGTCCCAGTTACTGGGGAGGCTGAGGCAGGAGAATGGTGTGAACCCGGGAGGCGGAGCTTGCACTGAGCCGAGATTGCACCATTGCACTCCAGCCTGGACGACCTGGACGACAGAGCGAGACTCCGTCTCAAAAAAAAAAAAAGTTAATCAGCCCAATGACCTGTGGTGGAAAATTTTGTTCACTGACCTGTAGGCACTGATACTTTGAAGCAGAGTGGGATTCTTCAGGGAAGCTTGGACTGGCCTGAAGGGCAGTGTGAGCAGTGGTTAAGGAGCAGTGGTTAGGGTCACAGACACTGAAGCAAGATGCTAGCCTGTGTGTGCATTCCACTGTTTGCCAAGAGGGGCACTTCAGGCAAATGTTTATTGAACAACTACTACGCACAAGGGTCATAGTAGGCGCTCAATAAAGGCTCATAAAGGTTATGTGCAAGGTTCATAAAGCAGGGGAAACAGTGGTAAATTGGATCAATTCCTTGTCCTGGTGGAGTTTACCTTCTAGTAATAATGAGTGACAGGCAGTAAACACGTGTGTGTGATATAATTTCAAGTGGTGAGAAATGCTATAAAAGGAAACAGAGCAGAGTTAGGCATTGGGGAGCAAATTGGGATGCTGTTTAAGTCTGAGTGTCAGGTCCTCCCTGAGGAAGTGACACGTGAGCACACATTCGAAGCATGTGAAAGGTCAGCCATGAGAGATTTAGGGAGGAACTGTTCCAGAAAGCGAGAATAGCAAATGCACAGGTGTAAGATGGGAGGAAACTCAGTGGTGAGGAATGGTCAGAGGCTCCCAGCCTCTGAGTCGCCAGAGGTTCCTCATCTGTAGGAATGCAGACAATCTTAGAACCTAACTCTTAAGCCTCCATAAGGAATAAATGGTAAAATCCATGAAACGCAACTAGCACATTTGCTGACATGTGAAAAATTTCTCAAAAATGTTACCTTTCATCCTCATTATCTTTAAGATCTTTTTGCCTTGAATAGGTTATAAATTAGCTCTGAACGGCACACTACTCCTTTATGCTTAATTTCTCCAAGGCTGCCTTGTTAAGAATATGCAGATCATATTATTAATATGCTCTTTTCTCTCCAGAGAGCTGGTCTTCAAACTGTTCTCTGCTTAGGCCTCTGCTGACTGACAGCTGCACTAGTCCCTCTGGGCTTGTCGGGTTAGGGGTACCTGAAATGGTGGTAGTCTCACGAAACTACTTAATGGTAGGACTTAGCCACATTTCCACACTTTTAGTTTTCCTCATGCGATTTACTTCTCTTCCAGAAAATTCTGACCTGGATATTAGAAGACCCAGACTTGAATCCTAACTCTTCATTTCTCTGGTCTTTTCTGGATTTCCTCAATTGTAATAACAATCAAGAGTTTTCAATGGCGTTGATGAATGGCTGAAAAATTAAAACAATACCAAAGTACTTAGCAGCAATTATTACTGTTATTTTTATTTCACTTTTATTTTAAATTCAGGGGTACATGAGCAGGTTTGTTACATAAGTAAACTTGTGTCATGGGGGTTTATTGTACAGATTTTTTCACTATCCTGGTACTAAGCCTAGTACTCCTTTGTTATTTTTCCTGATTCTCTCCCTCCTCCAACCCTCCATCCTCTGATAGTTCCCAGTGTGTGCTGCTCCCCTCTATGTGTCCACGTGTTCTCATCATTTAGCTCCCACTTGGAAATGAGAACATGCAGTATTTGGTTTTCTGATCCTGCATTAGTTTGCTAAGGATAACGGCCTCCAGCTCCATCCATGTCCCTGCAGAAGACGTGATCTCATTCTTTTTTATGGCCTTAGCAGTAATTATTAACTACCACACTATAACTGTGTATCAAGGTATCTCTAAAAAGATCCACAGTACATTTCAGTTCCTTGGGTTGGTGTTTTGCACCATGTCACCATTTGTACAGAATCGTTCACCACTTAGACCACACCCATCTATCAGCCCATTAGGTGCAGCATTTGATTTCACTTGATACCCTATTGAGGTGATGATGAGAGTTTTTATTACCCATCTTGATGTTTCCAAGAGGGAATTTGGCCTCCCAGGATGAAGCAATTTGAAGCAACACTGACTTACATTCTCCTTTCTACCTCCTTCACGCCCTTCCTCCCTGAGAAGCCTCTGTTTTTGAGTGTATGTGCTGCACAGCTCCGTTGGCTGGCTGTCACTTTGGATCAGCAGTCTGCAGGACGCAGCAGTCCTCTGCCACTCCATGACATTAGCTAACCATGGCAGGTGTTGTCCCTGAGAAGGGTGGCGGAAAGAAACCCTGAAGCTGTGGGACAGCATCTTTAAGCTCAATTGCAAGGCAAATACAAGACCCAGTTCTCCAATCTTACCCCACACTCATAAAACTGGTAATTTTACCTCTAACTTCCTGACTCCTGTATCCTGTTTCTCAATGGTAACCAAACTGCAGAAAAGGGAAAAGAATATAATTATTCGCCCTAAACCCCAGGAACCACTTCTTATACTCAGCAGGGGAACTAGCTTTTGTTCAACCCATTTAGTTTCATCTTCCCTCTAAATGATTTCTCTGTGATCATCGGCACCCTCAGTTTCAACAAATATTCACTTTACACATTGATCGAAATGTAGTAGCAAACTGAGATGAGCTTTAAAGGAAAAGTGGAACCACTAGACTAATATTTAACACACAACTTGCCAGCCCCGGGATCATGACACCCAGGTGTGTTGCATTATTATCAGCTGTGTGTTCATTCCAATTTTTCATGCTAAGGGTCAAATACTGATGTTTTGAAAGATGAAATTTTCTAAAATGAAACCTGAAATTTATGGAGTGCCCATTACATGTGAGATACCTTAATATCTAGTCTTCAGAGCAACCTAATAAATACGAGTGATTATTCTCCTCACTTTACAAACTGAGTCAGACAGATCAAGAAGATTGGCCCAAAGTAAATTACAGAGTGAGTCAATGGCAGAGGTAAGACCCAAACCTCTGTTTCCCATAGTCCTCATTTTCCCCTAACACCAGGATGCCTCTCTCATCTATTGCCTGTCTGTTGGTAGATATTCTAATATTTAGGCTGAGAGAGTCTCTGTTCATGAGGGCAGTCCATGCCTGATTTGCTATTTTGAGAAGCAGTTCCCTTTAAAATTGGAATAGAACCACAGATGCATTTCAAGGGGATTTCAGTTCCCTTATCAGTGAACATTCCCAGGGAGAGGATGTTTATGGTCTCTTTCCTCTATGATGTATTTTGAGGAAATGTCTCTCCTTTTATGAAGGCTGACCTCCTTTCACCTGTGCTCTGATTCACATCTCTTCCCACCTCCCTAGGAAACTTTTATCTTTCCATCAACATCCAAACATGATCGAGTTTCTCCCTCTTTAAAAAGCAATCCATTCCCGTCCCAGATTTCATTTCCTCCTTGGTTGCTATCCTGTCTTTATCCTTTCACAGACAGATTATCCACTGCTTCATTGCTCAATCACTCCTCGGTCCACTCAAAGAGGTTTCGCTGCCTCTCTACTCCATGACAGAAAAAGAGACAGAGAGAGAGAGAGAGAGAGAGAAGGAAGGAAGGAAGGAAGGAAGGAAGGAAGGAAGGAAGGAAGGAAGGAAGGAAGGAAGGAAGGAAAGAAGGAGAAAGAAGGAAAGAGAAAGAGAAGGAAGGAAGGAGAGAAAGAAGAGAGAAAGAAAGAGTGAAAGAAAGAAAAGAGAGAAAGAAGAAAGAAAGGAAGAAAGAAAAAGAAAGAAAGAAAGAAAGAAAGAAAGAAAGAAAGAAAGAAAGAAAGGAAGGAAGGAAGGAAGGAAGGAAGGAAGGAAGGAAGGAGGGAAAAGAAAAGAAAGGAAAGAAAGAAAAAGAAAAGAAAGAAACCTGTTGAAACCTATTCTTGCTAAAGTCCTTATTATCCTCCATTTGACTAATCTAGTGTATTCTTCCCATTCTTCCTCTTAGTGCACCTTGCGGTAGTCCTTGGCTTCATCAACCACTTTCTCCTTCCTGAAACACCCACCAGTTTATCCTATTGCTGCTTAGTCCTGGCTATTCCTTCTCAACTTTGCCAATTTCTCCAATTCTAAAGAACCTTCAAATAATTTTATCAAATACTCATAATTACCCTCTGAGTTGGTGTCACTATCTCCATTGTATAGAAGAAAAAGACTGGGACTCAGAGATATGAACTAACTTATTCAAGGTTATAGAATTAGTAGAATTAAATATCTTAGTCTTGTCTGATTCTAAGCCTTATATACTTAATCCCTCCAAAACTCAGGTCCCCAAGCTCTTAGAGAGGGGCAGTAGGGACCAGAAGACCTGGATTGTGTTGCATGTTTGAATCACTGTCTACATGTCGTTTCTTCTCTCTGGGATTTAATTTCACATCCAGGCCCTACCACTTTCTGGTTCCACAATTTTCTTACTTGCGTGACCAAAACCAAATTATTCCATCTCTCTAGACCTGAGTTTCCTCAACTGCAAAATGAAGATAATTACAGGCTCTATCTCACAAAATTGTTGTGAAGATTAAATGAAATAATACATGTAAAACATTGAGGAGAGTGCTTAGTATGCAGTCAGTTCTCAGTAAGTGCTAGTTTGGATGATGAGGTTGATGCAAAGAAAGAGGAGGAATGGTAGCGTATGGACTAGGTGATTTCGAGAGGCCCTTTCATCACTGATACAGTGTAATTTCCCAAGGAAAATGGTCCTTTCCAAGAGGCAGTCCTCTGATTATACAGGTAATGTGGCCTGAAAGGTGACTTTCATTTTAGAATTAAATTTAGATGACACACTTCCATTACCTGTTTCTCATTGCAGGCTGTGATGCTGCTTGGAGGTGCCACAGTCCAGTAGAGCAGTGCACCTGAGGCCATGCTGAGGTCACAGTCTTTTTTGTGAACCCTTATCAAGGAAATCAAGGAATGCAATCAGGCAGAAGGGCTTTTAGAGATCTGCCCTACACGGATCAAAGTTCAGAGGCCCTGCTCCCTGTGCCCTCTCCACATGGCTGTCACAGCAGTCGGCATCATCTCTTGCTTCTCGGTGAAGGGTCTATCAATTCACCTTTGTTGTCATAGAGGGGAGGCCCTCACCAGACAAGAAATAAGGTCTGAAGGGCATCTCCTCTTTGCTGCCACTGGGCCTGAGCCACCTGATGGCATTGTTCCTCTGACCAGGTCAGTGTTTATGACAGGGCATAATTAAAGAGCTCACCAGTGGTGGGAGGAAAACTGGAGAGACTGGGGGGAAAACTTCATTTCCTCAAGGGCAGCCAAGGGTGAACAGACTTCGCATTGTGCCTGGGGCTGACAGTCAGGTCAGCCACTGGAGGGAGAGAGGACAGTCCTTCCGTTGCCCATTGATTCCCCTTACATTATGTGAAGGCAGCTTCCTATCCAAAGGACAGACGTGTGCTCCACCCAGCCTAACAATTAGGAACTACTCAGCAATGAGATGGGCCCCAGAGGTGTCTCTGTCACAGAAGCATTAGGCTGCTGGAATTTCAACGCTAAGGGTGAGAAAGTATGGACATTTGTAGAACATTTGGTTCCTCCACTCCTATTTCGTAGAAGGCAATCTGCCCAGGAGTTTGAGACGAGCCTGGGCAACATGGTGAAACCCCATCTCTACTAAAATACAAACAAACAAACAAAAATTAGCCGGGCATTGCAGTGCGCACCTGTAGTCCCAGCTACGCAGGAGGAGGCTGAGGCAGCAGAATTGCTTGAACCCAGGAGGCAGAGGTTGTAGTGAGCCAAAATTGCACCATTGCACTGCAGCCTTAGTGACACAGTGAGACACTATCTCAAGAAAATAAAAAGAAAGAGAGAAAACTGAGGCTCAGGGAAGTTAAGCACTGTAGCTCACACAGCAAATAGTCTGTGCTACTACAATTGAGACTCTCAGTCTCCACCCCTAAAGGTCCTTCAAACAGAAATAGGTGAACCCCCATCAGGATTCCTTTCCCCTGGTGGGTGGGTGAGGGCATCACAGAAGGCCCTTCCCACACTACAGTTCCCCAAACCCAAATTCTTCATGGAGCTTTCCAGAACATCTGAATGTCTTTTGGATAATGCTTCTCAGATTTTATGGAAACCTTAATAAAATGAGGCCTAAGTTTGTCTGTTTTCCTGGAGATGCATGCCATACCAAAATACAATCAAATTGACAGACTCACTAAATGGTCTGTCACTGTAACAGGAAATCTTGTAGGCATCATGTTGTGTTGGAAAGACAATGAGGCTGGGGTGCCAGAGACCTGAGTACCAATCTTGCCCAGCTCCAGGCTGTTACCTAGGATTTGCTCTTTCCCTAATCTCTCCAAGCCTTGGTTTCCTTGCTTTTCATGGAGACTGCTCTGACATCCCTTGCTCTGATGTGTTGGCCGACATCGCACACTGCCCTGGCCTTCGCAGAATACACAGCATTTACCGTCACCCAGTGCTGCCTCTCTCTAATGAGTGTGTTGATTTCTCTTCACTGCTTTGAGCCAGTGAAACTTCTAAAGCATGTCTGTCAATTCAGAAAGCATTTGCTGGACACCACATGTCTTCTGGACTCCGCTTTGCATCGTGTGTGTGTGGCAGGGGATGGAGGCAGAGCATGTAGCATAGCTTGCATCCTGCTCCTGCAGTACCCAGATGCATGCTCCAGGAGGTGAGGCAGACATGCCCACATTTCACTCAAGGATGGTCTGTGCCCACCCAGTGTGCCTGAGTCCAACATTACATGGGAAAAGGAGTGTGTGTTTGTACATGTGTGCGTGTGTGTAGGAGATCAGTGGGAACCCAGTGGGAAGGTGCCATCTTTCAGTATCGAGTGAGAATTTGGATTTGGTTCCTTGATTCTCTGGACAATGAGAGCCATTGAGTTGTTTTGGCCTGCGGCGATGGCCCTGGAGCTGTGTTTTTGCATCCTACTTCTGGCTGTATATATAAAATGGATGACAAGCAAAAAGCTAGCATCAGAAAAAAACCCTTTTCAAAGGCTGATATGAAGCCATAATTACTGTGAAAACAAGGGCAGTGGTGGCTAAGAGACTGAAAAGAACTGCAATTAACAAGCCTTGGTTTGCCTCCATAGGAGGTGGCAGGAAAAGGAGAAGCCAAAGAGAACTACGCCCAAGGAGCTGGGAGGAGGGAGATACCCTAAACTAAGGACTAGGGAGCCACACAGTACATTCCCTTGGAGCACACTGGGCACATTCAGGCAATTATTCATAGATCTTCCTTTTTCTCCAGACTATGAGTTTTTTGAGAGCGGGGACTAAGCCAACTGATTTTTATATCCCCAGAATGAAAGAACCCACCAGTTAGTAGATGTTCAAACAAATGGGTATAGGATGGATGACTCACGATGAGTTTAGTTTTCAATATTTGTATTTGAAATAGAGACAGTGTGTTGCTGTAGGGAGGTTCAGCAAGCAGGTGGAAATACAGAAATAGCAGTCAGGAGAGAAATTAGTGTGTCGATAAAATCAAGATTATATTTGGAGTTGTGGTTAAATGAGGTTTCCGAATGAAAAGACGTAAGGTGAGAAGATAAAAGAGTGCAAGATGAGCCTACAGCCAGAGAGTGGGCTATGCAAAAGATAACTGGAGAAGAAAAGGAGGATGAAATTCAGTCAAGCAGAAAGAAAACCAAGGGCAGGAGCCTCTCGTTGTTTGAAGGATAGTGAATGGAAGACAGAAACAAAACCAAGGGCAGGAGCCTCTCGTTGTTTGAAGGATAGTGAATGGAAGACTATTGCTAGGTGAGGCACATCTGAAAGATACCAACTTTTTATTTTATTTTTTTATTTTATTTATTTTTTTAAGATACCAACTTTTTAAATAAAACTTTTTGCATTGTACTTGTGATTGGCTTCTCTTATGAGTCTTCAAAATTTCATTCTAGACTCCTAAAAAGGTCATCATACTATCCTGCAAGGTTTGAACAGCTTTTTAATTCCGTCTCAAAAAAAAAAACAAAAAAAAAACAGCAACCTTTGTGTAAACTGCTGTGAATTTTGTTTAGAAACAGGTTAGACTTGCGCCAGGCACAGTGGCTCATCCCTGTAATCCCGGCACTTTGGGAGGCCGAAGCAGGCAGATCACTTGAGGTCAGGAGTTCGAGATCAGCCTGGTTAACATGGTGAAATCCCATCTCTACTAAAAATAAAAAAATTAGCTGGGCATGGTGGCATATGCCTATAATCCCAGCTACTCAGGAGGCTGAGGCAGGAGAATCGCTTGAACCTGGGAGGCAGAGATTGCTGTGAACCGATCACGCCACTGCACTCAACCTGGGCAACAGAGTGAGATTCTGTCTCAAAAAAAAAAAAAAAAAGAATGAAAAAAAGAAAGAAAGGAAAAGGAAAAGAAAAAGAAAAAGGTTAGACTTATCCAGAACTTGTTTCTGTTTCATTGAATCAATTCTCACATAGATGTTTGTAGTTAGTGAAAATAATTAAAAATTGCCCAAAGAGTTTTCCGCTTTAACAGTAGTGCAAAATAATGGTACACTGGTCATGGTTTGCCACATCTGGTATGAATTCTACAATGGAGTAGTTTTCAGTATCTGGCTAATTTCTCTGACTCATAATTTCATTGGTCATTATTTCAATTAATAATGATTTCATTTAATTTTTCATAAATTGTTATGAATAAGAAAGCTATATTTTCATTTTTACATTTCTCTGAGTGCTAATATAGCACTTAGTTTGATGGTGGCTATTAAATAGCCATTATTTGAAGAACCCAACTTTGTATCATGATGCTCAAAAGGAAAGCCTCTTTCATGTGTAAAACTTTGACTTTTTTGGCTGGATGTGGTGACTCACACCTGTAATCCCAGCATACTGGGAGGCTGAGGTGGGTAGATCACTTGAGGTCGGGAGTTCAAGACCAGCCTGACCAACATGGATAAATCCCATCTCTACTAAAAATGCAAAATATTAGCCAGGCATGGTGGCACATGCCTGTAATCCCAGCTACTCAGGAAGCTGAGGCAGGAGAATCACTTGAACCCGGGAGGCAGAGTTTGCAGTGAGCCGAGATCACGCCATTGTACTCCAGCCTGGGCAACAAGAGGGAAACTCCATCTTAAAAAAAAAAAAAAAATTGATTTTTTTTTTCCTTTTTTTTTGAGACAGAGTTTTGCTCTGTTGCCCACCCTGGAATGCAGTGGCATAATCATACCTCACTGTTACCTCAAACTCCCGAGTTCAAGCAATCCTTCTGCCTAAGCCTCATGAGTAGCTGGAACTACAGGCATGCACTATCATGCCTCATTTTATTTTTTGTAGAGATAGGGGTCTGGCTATGTTGCCAAGGCTGGTCTTGAACTCCTGGCCTCAAGTGACCCTCCTGATGTGGCCTCCCAAAGCACTGAGATTACAGGTGGGAACCACCTTAACTGAACTCCTTCACATAAAAGTTGAATACCAACACCAGACACTATTTTTATCCCTTCAAAATAGTATCTGTATGTTCTTAAAGATATCAATCAATTTCATTTTCATTTGATCTATATGTAATCCAAATAAACATTCTTATACTGTATGCATTATCATGACTCTCAAAGGTTTCAATGTATTTTAATAGCCTGAAAGTTGATCTGATTATTGCAATACCTGTCATGTTAGTAACTAATTAGAAACAAAACAATGTAGGCAAACTTTAACCAGATTGGGTAACAATGATATCATTAATTTTCCTTTTCAAATTGTTAGAAAAATATATTGTATACATTATTTTCTTGGTATATTCTCTATTATTAGCAGATTCTCTACTATTATTAATAGATTTCTTTGAAAAAAAGGCCCTGTAATTAAATAGAATTAAATAGGATTGCTGCTCATTGTATCAGATAATAATGAAAGATCACAATACTTACTGAAGTTAAATAATTCATCAAAATGAACTTGCTGCTGACTTTCATGTGTTCCCTATTGAACATATGAATTACACTTTTATTTACTATTATTTTTATCTTCCTTCTGCTTTTCCATTTTGTTTCAGAATGTTCTTCTAATCTTCAGAATCTCCTCTCTTGTTGATTTCATTATCAATATTTTCTTAGCTATCATAATTCTTTTAGGTATTGTTATAATTTTGACCATCAGGCTTAGAATTTTATTTTTCATTGCAATATAATGAAATAAATTTTTGACATTTTGAAGTTTTTGTCTTTTTTTTAAGTTTAGATTATTATCTTCCAATAAGGTACTTTCTTTTCATTATATTTGAATTTTGGTATAATCATTAATACACCAAAAATAATCTAAAATTGAAGATGTGCAAGAATGACTTCAATGCACTTTAAAATGACTGTTACATTGGATTGAGATAAGCAAACACATAATCAAATTAATATGATATGCATTGATTTATGAATGAATATGTGTAAATATTTTATTACAGCCACATGTTTCTTCAGGTCATTTCACCATGTAGATGCTAATTTTGAGTACTGTTTCATGGAACCACTCAACTCTGTCAGGGTGAGAAGTGTCAGATACCTAATAAGATGTAATAAGATGGGATAAACACTACATGACTTCACAAAACATTACTCACTGCTTATAGTATGTTGTATGTTTATTTCCTACAAATAAGAATGTTGATAAATTTTTTACTTCAAGTCATATCCATCAAAGAAAAAAAAATATGTATGGTATGTTTGCAATTGTTTATACTAACTTATCCAGTCAAAATTCTGTTTTGACTAGGTATTGGTGAGAAATGAATCCTCTACTTCCATAGCTAGTTATTAGAAACTTTTTTATAACGGTAACTTTGGTTCTATACACCAAAAACCTTGTTTACCCATATCCCACATCTTTTCAGTTCTGGACCCCACAAGACATTTTTGCAGCACAATCCATTCTCTGGCCTGCCCCTCTGCGTTATGATCCTGAGTAAAGTAGCAGCAATGGGTGGGAGTATTCCTGGAAGTCATTTTACACTAGCAATAAGTAAATATTTTTTCTATAATTTTAGTTTAGTTTCAACCTTTTTGAATACTTATGTTTTAGATTTCTCATTAAAGTGGTTTATAGTGGGGTGTTTTTTCTTACTGTCTCATATATTTGGATTAAAACTGCCACCTTACTATGTGCATACCATTTGTCCTTCTTGTTTTATGTTTCTTTTCATCTCTTTGGTTGTCTTCTTTTGAATTAAATATGCTTTATTCTTTTAATATTCTTCCTTTAATAGTTTGGAAGCTATGTTTTCTTTTATAATTCTTTTGGTGGTCAGTCTAGAAACCACAATATGATTTTAACTTGTTACAACTTAATGTTAACTGATATTTTTATACTCTTTCTGCTAATAATGCAAGTACCTTAGAATAGCTTAACTCCATTATCCATGTTCTTACTTATATGTTGGTGTGTAGTTTTTTTTTTTGTTTTTTGTTTTTTGTTTTTTGAGACAGAGTCTCGCTCTGTTGCCCCGACTGGAGTACAGTGGTATGATCTCCGTTCACTGCAAGCTCTGCCTCCCAGGTTCACACCATTCTCCTGCCTCAGCCTCCTGGGTAGCTGGGACTACAGGCACCCCCTACCACACCTGGCTAATTTTTTGTATTTTTAGTAGAGGTGGGGTTTCACTGTGTTAGCCAGGATGGTCTCGATCTCCTGACCTCGTGATCCTCCCACCTCAGCCTCCCAAAGTGCTGGGATTACAGGTATGAGCCACTGTGCCCGGCTGTTGGTGTGTAATTTTATTATTTACATACTTTAACATTTGCAATACAGTATTATTCTTGCTTTACACAGTAAAACATCATTTAGATTTGGTTTTAGTTGTTAATTTCATGGACCGTCTCTTTTTTTTTTTTATCTCCAACATTCCTCCTGTTTGAGAGTGTCTTTCTTTTATCACCTTTGTTCTCTTTGGGCTTTTGCATAATGTAGATCTCTTGTGGAAAATTGTCTCACCTTTAATTTTTTCAAAATGTATTCATTTTGCTCTCATTCTTGAGGGGTGTGTTCACTGGATAGACATAGCATTGGCAGTTATTTTTTCTTCTGTCCACTAAACGTATCCTTCCATTATTTCTGGCTTCCATTATTGTAGTTCAGAAGTCAGCTGTCAGTCTAATTTTTGAAACTTTGAGGGTATTATGTCTTTGTGTTTTCTTTTCTGTTTGGTGTTAAGCACAATCTTGGCTCACTGCAACCTCCACTTCCTGAGTTCAAATGATTCCCCGACCTCAGCCTCCCAAGTAGCTGAGACTACAGGTGCCCACCACCATGCCCAGCTAATTCTTGTATTTTTGGTAGAGATGGAGTTTCACCATATTGGCCAGGCTGGTCTCAAACTCCTGACCTTGTGATCCACCTACCTCAGCCTCCCAAAGTGCTGGGATTACAGATGTGAGCCACCGCACCCAGCCTACATTTCTTTTTACTTCTCTGCTTCTGACTTGTTGGACCTCTTGAATCTATGAATTACTTTTTTTTCATTACTTCAGAAAACTTCTCAGCCATTAGTCTTCAAATAATGCTTCTTACTTATTCCTCTTTGCCTCTGTGACTCCAGTTAAATGTTTTTAGAACTTTTCACGTTTTTCACTTCCTACTCTTTCTTATGTATCTTTTTTATCCTTTGTGTTTCCATGCTTTATTCTGGATAGTTCCTTTGCCTCTCTCCCAGTTCACTAATTCTCTTTTCAGCATATGCTCATATGTCTCATATGTTCCTCAACCTATGTATAAATTTTATTTATTGTGTTTTTCTGTTCTAGAATTTTCTCATTGCTCTTTTCAAAATCTTCTGTCTTGGTTTTTTTACAGTTTTCTATTCCCTGTGGAAAATTTTAAGCTTGGCTTTAATCTCCTTTGTCATGGTAAACATGGTTATGTTACAGGATGTGTCTGATAAGTTTAATACCTGGAGTACATGCAGGCCTGTTCTATTCTTATGTTTCTCTACAGGTCTCATTTATATTTTATGGTCTTCTTAGATTTCCAGGTTATCTTGAATTTGATACTGGATATTGCATGTCTAAAACTACATTTAGAAATAATTTGAGGTCTAGAGTGATGTGATCCTCATTTGGAGAGAACTTGTGCTTGCTTTTGCCAGGTGCTTTGGGGGCACTTGAAGAGTGGGATGTTTGCCACTATGATAGATGAGAACAATGGGATCTCATAACAACAGCTGAATTTTACATTTTTAAAACCTAGGGGAATATCTGATTAAATATTTTGTGTCCACTAAAAACTTGGGACAATGCAGACAAGAAGGGAAAAGATAAATAACCAATGGCCCTACCATTCATTAACAGCCATTAAATATTTAAATATTTAGTTAAATATTATATTTGACTGATAAAAAAACTGAAATAAGAACTGGCTTACAGTTATACTACTGGTTAGTGGTATAAGCAAAGGTAGAATCTTCTAGTACAGTATTGTCTTCACTATGTAAAACTAATTTATGCCCCTAAATCAGGTTAGTGAGAAATGTGCCAATGTGTCTGTAATGTTTTATTTATTTTAATTCATAAGATTATCTATTTTTCTGCTTGAAATATATATGGGTGTTTATGTGTGTGCCCACAATATTTTGAAGGTTTTTTTCTTATGCATTTCAATACCATTTTATTTTCCCCACTAGTCAAGGAGCTGAGATAACTTACTAGATGAACTCGTCTCAGGGCAGAATAATAGAGTCCAGTCCCTAGAATAACAACAACAGGCATGAATGGAGTAGCTGAATGAATTTGTTAGACTCGTTCAAATAATAGATTTTTAACCCCAATGTTTTCAATTGAATAATATAAGTCTTCAGTTTTGTTTGATTATTTGTTTTTGAGAGAGAAAAAGAGTCTTTTGAGACTAAACAGACCAAGAATCCTATAGAGGGAAGCCATAAATTTTCTATAAAAAAAAAAAACCTCAATAGTTTAGAGAAGAATGCATGCTATTAAAAGATTTAATTTCTACCCAAAAGGAAATAAAAATTCAACATTCTGGCAGGAAAAGGGCATGCTGCCTCACATAGGAGTTTGGCAAAGAATTCCAAAGGGTTGTAAGAAGAACCTGAGTGCAAAGGTGATTTCCGCTTTTCTTCTTGGAGTGGCTTCTGTGAACCTTTCTTAGAGGCCCGCCATCCTTTGTCAAACCAGAGGAATAGAGTAGCAATGACTAGATGAGGTGCTCAGAGCAGTGGGGCACTTGCAGAGTCCTAAATACTCAGGACTGAATCACAGCACCCATGGAGGTAGGGCTTAAGGCAAGGAGACATTGTGTATGCAGGTGGCTGTCAGAGCCCACAGAAGAATGGTGCACATCAAAAATAAATGTTACATATAAATAGTTCAAGGGAACAAGAGGGAGATCAGCAATTAGACCCATAGAAACATAATGTATCTTTGACAGAGGAACAAAGGCAACACAATGCAGAAAAGAGAGTGTTTCCAACAAATGATGCTGGAACTACTGGACATGCAAAAACACGAGCCCAGAGTGACCTTACACCCCTCATACAAGTTAACTCAAAATGGATCTTAGACCTGAATATAAAACACAAAACTATAAAGTTTCTAGATAATAACACAAGAGAAAATCTAGGTAACTCTAGGTCTGGTGATAATATTTTAGATAGGATACCAAAGGCACAATCCATAAAAGAAAGAATTAATAAGCTGGACTTCATTAAAATTTTTAAAACTCCTGCTCTGCAAAAGACAATGTCAAGGGGATGAGAAGATAAGCCACAGACTGGGATAGAATATTTGCAAAATACATTATCTGATAAAGGACTATTACCTAAAATATACAAAGTATGCTTAAAACTCAGCAGTAAGAAGATATATAACCCAATTAAAATTGGGCAAAAGACTTGAACAGAGAACTCACCAATGAAGATGTGTAGATGGTAATTAAACTATGAAAACATGCTCAACATCATATGTCATTAGGAAATTGCAAATTAAAACAAAAATGAGATACCATTACATAGCTGTTAGGGTGGCCAACATACAGAGCACTGATAACAGCACAAGTTGAGGCAGTAGAGTAATGGGAACTCTCATTTACTGCTGATGGGAAGGCAAAATGGTCCAGTCCCTTTGGAAGACAGTTTGGTGGTTTTTACAAAACTAAACATACTCCTGCCATATGATCCAGCAATCGTGCCCCTTGGTACTTACCCAAAGGAGCTGAAAACTTACGTTCACATAAAAATCTGCACACAGATGTTGATAGCAGCCTTATTCATAACTGCCAAAACTTGGAAGCCAAAAATATGAGCTTCAGTAGGTGAATGAATAAACTGTGGTACATCCACACAATGAAATATTATTTAGTGCTAAAAAGAAATGAGCTATCAATCCATGCAAAGAAACAGGAAACTTAAATGCCTATTACTAAGTGAAAAAAGTCAATCTGAGAAGCCTACATATTGTATGATTCCAAGTCTATGACATTCTGGAAAATGCAACATTATAGAGACTATAAAGAAGACCACTGGTTTCTGGGAGTTTGTAAATTCCTCTGGGAGTTTGTTTTGTTTTGAGATGCAGTTTTGCAGAAGGAATAAATAAGTGGAGCAGAAGGGAATTTTATGACAATGAGGCTACTCTGTATGATACTAGGTGGATGCACGTTATTGCAATTTGTCAAAACCCATAGAATGTGTAATACCAAGAGTGAGCCTTAACATAACCTGTGGATGTTGGATGACGAGGATGTGTCAATGTAGGTTCATCAGTTATAACAAATGTACCACTGTGGTGCCAGATGTTGATAGCTGGGGAGACTGTGCATGTGTGCGGGGAAGTGACGATATAGGAGCTCCCAGAACTTTCTGCCTAATTTTGCTGTGAACCTAAAACTGCTCTAAAAAATAAAATCTATTAAAATACAAAACAAAACAAAAAAACAATGTGTCTGGGCACACCTGTAATCCCAGGACTTTGGGAGGCCGAGGGGGGGTGAATCACAGGAGGTCAGGAGTTCGAAACCATCCTGGCTAACATGGTGAAACCCCATTTATACTAAAAATACAAAAGTTAGCTGGGCGTGGTGGTTGGTGCCTGTAATCCCAGCTCTGCAGGGATTCCAAGTCCCTGAGGCAGGAGAATCACCTGAACCTGGGAGGCGGAGGTTGCAGTGAGCTGAGATTATGCCACTGCACTCCAGCCTTGGCGACAAGAGAAAAACTGCATCTGAAAACGAAACAAAAAAATCAAAACAATGTATGCCAAAACAGTTCGTCAGAGACTACCTCCAATGAGTAACACTTCACGGAGTCCAATCTGAAAGTAGAAGGATTGTAGACTGGACACCTCATTTACTTTGGTGTCAAGATTCTTTTTCCTTCCCCACCCTCAACCCCAGAATTTAGGCCTTCCTCAGGGAGAAAGGAAGATGAGAGAGGAGCTGAATTTTGAGAAGGATGTTTCAAATGACTGAATGGTTACCCAAGAGACTAAATCTCAGACCTTGAGTTGGTTAACTTTTCTGGTATCAGCCATACTGAGAAGGGAGAGCTGAAATAATTGAATAGAGTTCAATTACAGAGAGAAATAAAGAATATGGTACATCTGGGTTTTGTCACTCTGCACACTCAAATGTACCACACGTTTTCAAGTTACATGTAAAAGTTTGATCTTAGAAAAAGAATTCTCAGGAAAATACACAGGGCTTATCCCAGCAAACACCATTTATGAAGTTGCATCTGACAGGTGAGACACACCTCCCTTCTGGCATCTTCCCCACCTGTAAGGGTGAATTCACTCCTTTTTCACTGAACATGCCATTTTAATGCACAAAGTGCACAGTAAGCCTCACAAGGAGGGCTACTTAAATTTGCATACCAAACAAGCCTGACATCTAGGATGTCTTGTGGCCAGTCAGCACAGAGATAGAAAAATCCGGGGCAGTGACCTGGATATTGAGAGACTCGCTCCTCTGAGGGATAAGGCTGCACGTGGCAGACTGGAAAGCAGTGAATTGAAACCTATTTCCTTCTACATTCTCTGGAGACAAGATGGTAATATACCAGGGCCATGGTCTTCCTGTCTTGATGCCTGTGCTCATCCCAAATGCACACACACACACACGCACAAAGACAGCTTCAGGAGACAGATCTTTGGACAACAAAAAGATCTCTAGATTAGGTCTATCTAGGCCGGGACAGGCAGGTGGGCTTCAGTCTTTGAAAAGCAGAAGCTACTACGCATGAGTTGTTGTTCTCATAACTGAAAATCTAAAAATATAAGGAAATTCATTTTAATACTGACAGATTGGAAAACGGAAGGAAGAATTTAGAAAACTCAGAGAGAGTGTCAAAGAACAAGGCAAGAAAGGCTTAGTAACATGCTCGTAATTAGATAAAAAATGATGTGTAAGCTCCAGGGATTTTCTCCCCTGGAAACTTCTCTCTCCATGGAAAACCCACACAAATTGGCTGTACCCCTGAGAGCAAAGCCAGGATCAGGGAGCTATAATTGTTGTTTAGACACAGTGCTACATGCAAGGCTAGGTTTAACTCTTGGCCAAAGAAGTGACCTTTTTCTAGAATTTTACTGTATGGTACATGCCCTCTAAGCACAAGAAATGTTAGCAATGGGCAAATAAATCTCATGCTCCGGCCTGACTGGAGTAATGGTTGAAACTGGAGGGAGTGACAGGCTGCAGGCTGTTATTCAAATGAAGGCAACATAGCTAAGTGTTGTAACGTGGCTTGTTAGACAAACATAATCATCAGGAAAAGCTACAAATCTAGAGTTGAGAGACGGGTTCAAGTAAAGAGAGAGTAAAAGTGAGAGAAAGGCTGGGTGTGGTGGCTCACACTTGTAATCCTAGCACTGTGGGAGGCCAAGGGAAGCAGATGGCTTGAGCTCAGGAGTTTGAGACCAGCCTGGGCAACATGGTGAAACCCCATCTCTATAAAAAATACAAAAATTAGCTGGGTGTGGTGCCACATGCTGCCTGTGGTCAGAGCTACTCCGGAGACTGAGGTGGGAGATTGCTTGAGTCCAGCAGGTCAAGGAAGCAGTGAGCCATGATCCATGATCACTCCACTTCACTCCAGCCTGGGTGACAGAGTGAGACCCTGTCTCAAAAATAAAGTAAAAATTGAAAGAAAGAGAGAGAGATACAGTGGATACTTAGACCTCGAGCAGTTAATTAGACAGAAAATACTGGTGAAAATTTCCTCAAGAAATGAAAAGAGAATAAGAATAGGCAGGAAAGTAAGATGTAATAGTGATATCGAGCCACGGAGGGACCAGTAGTAAATGTAACACTATTTTTACACAAAGATTAGATAAGTTGTCTGAAGGGAAAGGAAAGAAAAAACAAAGATATTTGGGCAGATATTTGATTCAAAGCTCAGGGTGATAGGTTAAAAAAAAAAGTTGGTTACAATTGGAAGTGAATTGAACAGAAAATGAAGCACAGAGTTGGTGAACAAGCAAGAGGTCCAGTTTGCAGATTTGAATGGTGACAGATTCCAAAGAAAATTTCTTTCTTTTTTTTTTTTTTGAGACAGAGTCCACTCTTTTCACCCAGGCTGGAGTGCAATGGCATGATCTCAGCTCACTACAACCTCTGCTTCCTGGGTTCAAGTGAACCCCGGCTGCCTCAGTCTCCTGAGTAGCTGGGATTAGAGGCACCTGGCACCATGCCTGGCTAATTTTTGTGTTTTTAGTAGAGACGGGGTTTTACCATGTTGACCAGGCTGGTCTTGAACTCCTAACCTCAGGTGACTCGCCTGCCTCAGCCTCCCAAAGTACTGGGATTACAGGCGTGTGCCACTGCACCTGGCCCCAAAGAAAATTTTTAATCACAATACTTGTAATCAAAGACAAACCAAGAGATACTACAGAAGCAGGATGTACAATAAGAAATGCCTTATGAGTTAGGGAGGATTCCCTCTTTTTCTAATGATTAGAATAGTTTCAGAAGGAATGGTACCAGCTCCTCCTTGTACCTCTGGTAGAATTCGGCTGTGAATCATTCTCAGCAAACTATCACAAGAACAGAAAACCAAACACCGCATGTTCTCACTCATAGGTGGGAACTGAACAATGAGATCACTCGGACACGGGAAGGGGAACATCACACACTGGGGCCTATCATGGGGAAGGGGAAGGGGGGAGGGATGGCAGTGGGAGTTATACCTGATGTAAATGACAAGTTGATGAGTGCTAACGAGTTGATAGGTGCAGCACACCAACATGGCACATGTATACATATGTAACAAACCTGCACGTTGCGCACATGTACCCTAGAACTTAAAGTATAATAAAAAAATTGAAAAAAAATTAAAAATAAAAAAAAGAAATGCCTTATGAAGGAGAGTGGGGAGTGACTGGCAGAGATGGCAAGCGATGAGCATAGAGAACATCTCCTGACAAACAGTTGCTGGCAAGAAGACTCGGGGATTTTTGTTTCATATTGGTAAGGATTTGATAGCCCTCAGACACAGTTCTTTCTGGGAGAGCTCTGTAGTAGATGAGCCATATATCTAACCAAGAGAGATATGAATATCATTTTCCACTGTCTCCATTCAGAGATAATATGGCATTCCCTTAGAGCACGGTCTCAACTGGGCCATGATTATTACTAACACTTATAAAGACATTGAACATCAGAAACTTTTTAAAATATCAGTGCTTGTGTCATTTTTTGGGTTGTACACATCACAAGTGGAAATAGCATCCTCCCTTAGTTGTATGAGTTGTGTATGACACAGAGGGAGCTTCTGAACCATGAGCATCTACACTCACCATGGGTTTGACCAACCAAGGGATATTAGTTTCTCCCTTTTCTCATGGAAGTGGCAAAGATAAAACACAAAAGCTGTGCTTGGGCATAATAAAAACTTACAGGGCTTTACTTTTGTGGAAAATGTGACCCATTACAAATACTGACCATGATACACTGCCCCAGGTAACTTCACTCTTCTCCATTTGGGTGAGATGCTGCTGATTCTGTTTTGACCCTGATAGGTGTTAAGCACCAGGTTCTCAAATACGATTACCACCTCCAGGTCAGCATACCCTGTAAGTATTTCAGTGAAGGATGATGAGGAACCAAGCTCCTCATTAAACTCCAGCTGACCTTCACACAATTGAGGATAAAAGGCTGTTGGTTGGTGCTCAAATTATATTGTGGAGAGAACTATCATTTTCTAACAAAAGTCAAGCAAAACCCTGGAGAGACTTTTCACCTCTTCCACCTGTCTCAGCAAAGAACACACTGCGCTGATTATTTTCTACTTGGTCTCCTACCCCTACCCACGTGAGCTGAGAGCTCTTCTCTCCCTTCCTTTGCCATTCCCTGCCTTGCTCTGGAACTTAAGAGACTCCCGCTAATGGCCTGTATCATCTAGGTACCCGTATACACCAGCTTCTCATGGGATCCACTGATGGGAGGCACCATCAAAAGACTGCAGAGCTAGAGCAGAGAGGAGTCAGGTTATATCTTCCCCACTTGCTCCCAACTTAGGCACAGAGATACTGAGAGTAGCTGTCTCTTTCAGGGACTACAGCTTTTGCCTGAGCTCCTTCTCCTCAGCTCCAGCTCTCAGTGGACTTTGATACCATGATCCAAACCCCAAGCTAACCTTGTGCTCCTTTAGGCCTCAGACAGCAACAGCTTCCTGCTCTTGTTAGTTTCTGGGTGCCTCAACATTCACTGTTGATTCTCTCCCCACATTCTGTCTTTAATAAAGTTCAGCTGTCTGGTCCTGTTGCAACCCTGACTCATACAAGCCTCTATCTCTGCTATCTTAGTCTGTTTGGGCTGCTATAGCAAAAATACCATACACTGAATGGCTTAAACAGCAAACATTCATTTCTCACAGTTCTAGAGACTGGCAAGTCCAAGATCAAGGCACTGGTAGATTTTGGGTTTGGTGAGGTCCCTTTTCCTGGTTAATAGAGGCTATCTTCTTGCTGCATCACCACATGGTGGAAGGGGAGAAGGAGCTCTCTGGGGCCTATTTTATAAGGGCACTAATCACATGCATGAGGGCTTCACCCTCATGATATTAATCAACTCTCAAAGGCCCCACCTCCTAGTACTCACATTGAGAATAACGATTTCTTTTTTTTTTTTTTTTTATACTTTAAGTTCTAGGGTACATGTGCATAACGTGCAGGTTTGTTACATAT
>NC_045439.1:91734497-91894870 GCF_002776525.5 Piliocolobus tephrosceles | reverse complement strand
TATTAGGTCTAACATTTAAGTCTCTAATCCATCTTGAATTAATCTTCGTATAAGGAGTAAGGAAAGGATCCAGTTTCAGCTTTCTACTTATGGCTAGCCAATTTTCCCAGCACCATTTATTAAATAGGGAATCCTTTCCCCATTTCTTGTTTTTGTCAGGTTTGTCAAAGATCAGATGGTTGTAGATGAGAATAACGATTTCAACCTATGAGTCTGGTTGGTTTGGGGAACACACAAATTCAGACCATAATACCTGTCGATAAGGAAAATAATTGAGAATACCCTGCTCTCTTAAAATGGAGTTTTTATTCTTGCAAATAAGTGTTGTTTGGAATCTATGTTACTCCTTGTACTCAGAAGTGAATACTTTGCCACTTTCTCTAACTAGATGGTTTTATGAGAGAATGGAAAGACAAGGCAAGAGGAGAACTTCAGAAGATTTCTTTGCAAGTCTTATATAATTATCAGGCTTGGGATTTCTCTAAAATCAGATAGCCAACTGTGCGAATGCCTTTCCTTTGTTCTTTTTATCCCTGGGATCACTAAGACCCTTATCTAAAAGAACATATTCAAATAAATGCATCTAATCTCTTTGAATTGGTACTTATTTTTAAAGAGAAATAAGAAAGTTTGGAACATCTTTCGCCAATTTAGGTATGGAAGTTTTATTGATTTCAACCTAATACTTACAGCCTGTAAATATTTTTCAAGGGATTGCTTAATAATAATTTTATAGGGCATAACAGAAATTATAAACATATGATTGAGACATCAGTTTGTATGTATCGTAATTGCAGAAATATTTTATTATAAATTTTAGAAACTTTATGCCCTCATCCTGACCACTCCCAATTTTTTTTCCTAGACTTTCTTCTACTCACTGTTGGCATGCACATTTGTTTTTGGCAGGCTATGGGCTATCTTTGTAAATATGCACATTTCTATTCTGCTTTTCTTCATAAAATCTTATTTTATAGGCAGTTTTCGGTTAACATTTATTTTTTATTTTTAGTAGCTACATAATATTCTACCAGCTATCATTATTTGCCCATTTAATACCACTTAGGAGTATTTAGGTTATTTCCAATAATCAGACTGTGATGGTTAATTTAATATGTCAACCTGGCTGGGCCACAGTGCCAATATTTGGTCAAACATTATTCTGGATGTTTCCGCAATTATGTTTCCAGATGAAATTTATATTTAAATTGGGGGAATTTGAGTAAAGCAGGTTGTCCTCCATAATATGGCTTGGACTCATCCAATCAGTCAAAGGCTCGAAGAGAATGAAAGACTGACTTTCCCTGAGCAAGAGAGAATTCTGCAGCAGATGGGCTTTGAGCTTCAACTGTAACATCAGCTCTTCCTTGGTCTCCAGCCTCCAAACCCATCCTGCAGACTTTGGACTTGCCAGCCTCCATCGCTTGAACCAACTCCTTATAATAATCTCTTTCTATGTATACATATCCCGTTGTTTCTGTTTCTCTGGAAAATCCTAATACATAGGTAATCCTTAGAAGTAACCTTTTTTTTTTTTTTTTTTTTTTTGGCAGAGTCTCGCTCTGTTGCTCAGGCTGGAGTGCAGTGGTTCTTGACTCACTGCAAGCTCCACCTCCCAGGTCCATGCCATTCTCCTGCCTCAGCTTCCTGAGTGGCCGGGACTATAGGTGCCTGCCACCATGCCTGGCTAATTTTTTTTTTTTTTTTTTTTTGTATTTTTAGTAGAGACGGGGTTTCACCATGTTAGCCAGAATGGTCTTGATCTCCTGACCTTGTGATCTGCCCACATCAGCCTCCCTAAGTGCTGGGATTACAGGCGTGAGCCACTGTGTCCAGCCCCCTAGAAGTAAACTCTTTAGAAATCCAGTAGAATCATATTTGCTGCACTTAAGAATTTGAGAACTGTTTCTCTCTTTCTTGGTTAGAAACATCATGGGATTATGTCTGGAGTTGGTTCCTTCCGGTGGGTTCGTGGTCTTGCTGACTTCAAGAATGGAACCAGAGACCTTTGCAGTGAGTGTTACAACTCCTAAAGGTGGCATGGACCCAAGGACTGAACAGCAGCAAGATTTACTGCCAAGAGCAAACGAACAAACCTTCCTCAGCATGGAAGGTGATCTGAGTGGGTTGCTACTGCTGGCTGGGGGCGGCCAGCTTTAATTCCCTTATTTGTCACTGCCCATGTCCTGCTGATTGGTCCATTTTACAGAGAGTTGATTGGTCCATTTTACAGAGTGCTGATTGGTCCATTTTACAAACCTCTAGCTAGCCACAGAGCGCTGATTGATGCATTTTTACAGAGCACTGATTGGTGCATTTTACAAACCTCTTGTAAGACAGAAAAGTTCTTCAAGTCCCCTCCTGACCTAGAAGTCCAGCTGGCTTCACCTCTCAGGATGATGCTTAAGGTGATTATTCTTTTGTCCATAGAGAAGTGAGTTTTTGAGGCTTATGGAATCCATAAAAATTTTTAGAAGTTTCATATTATAACATAATATTATATCATAATCCAGTATTTTCTCTTAGTATTGTTTTCTACTTTAATTTTCCTGTAAGTAAATTATTAAAATGTAATTAAAATTTTAAAGTAAGAAGAAATTTAAAAAATTGCTACTATACGATTAACTGCAATGAAGATGGAAGAAATGGTTGGTTCTATTCATAGGTTATCGTCACCTTCTAGATGTCTGGTGATCAGGGTTTGGGTGAAGATATACTGGGTGAAGGGGCAGATGAAATTGGTTAATAATGTAAAGAGTTAAGATTTGGGGAGAGAAAATTAAATAAGCAGTATAAAGAGAATAGCAGAGCAGGAGCAGGTACCTTGCATTCAGCTGTGAACAAGATGAAGGGATGGCATTTCATTCTGATAGTGGGAAGGAAACTGAGATTTGGCAAGGTAAAGGGGAATGGATGAAGCCAGGGCAAGAGTCCTGCTACTTCATAGTATACCCTGAAATATGGTTAGATATGAGTAGGTATGCATAGAATAAAAACCAGATTGGGGCTTGGAGAAATGGCCCCTGGCAGACTTGGGGTTTTCCTTTATGGCAAAGCAGAAAGAATTCTGATAATCAAGCTTTTTCTTATCTAACATATAGTTCTGCAACTTGAGAGCCAAGTTGTTGTCCATACCAGGGATAGTTAAAGAAGCTAAGGGAAAATTCAGAGCTGACAAGACAGCTGTCTTCAAATGTCCAAGGACTCTCCATATGGAAGAAAAGAAGGATTTCTGATCAATGGATAGAATTAAAAGGGAGACAGATTTTGGCTCAATAGAAGGGACATTTTCTAATCATTATAACTGTCACACAATGGAGTGGATAATCTGTGGAATGTTGAGACCCTGACACACTGGACGTGTTCAGGCTGGTATACCATCTGTCAGAGATGCTATCAGACCAGATGACTCACTGTTAAAAATAACATTTTGTAATAATTTTTAGAGTAGAATATGTCCACAGGAGACTATGTAAAAAATAAAGCGTTAAGAAGAAAAGAGAAGGCATCCTTAACTGCACCATCTATAGTTGACCCCTATTAACAGTTTGATGTATTTCCATTTGATACTTTTTGCTGTGTACATAAAGCTCTACATTTGTGCTTTCCAAAAACATGTATATAGCACATACATTATAAGTTTTCACAATATACGCATGGACTGCAAATATAGTTGTATAGCTTTATCCTTTTTTCTCTAAAATATGTAAGGTTTTTCTATGTTTTAAAATAATCAGAAACATAATTTTAATTTGTTGTGGATGACCTAGTGCTATGAATGGAAGTGTCTAGTGGTACCTATGCACATGATGTCCTGTTGAATATCTTTACACACACCTATATATGAATATGCAGACGTGTGTGTGTGTGTGCGTGCACCCACATTTTGTTTCTTTGGGAAAAATCTTAGGCATAAAAACACTGGGTCAGAGAACAGACATTTTTTAGTCTTTTGATACAGGACAGGACTCCAGAAAATATACATCAATTTGTAATCTCAAAAGAAGTTTACAGGAGTCCTTGTTTTAGCACAACCTTGCCTGCAATAAATCATACTATGTTTTAAGATATTTGTCAATTTGGTAGCGAAAATTGTATTTCGGTTTTTGATAAAATGAATTTGTTATTATTGATACATTGGATTATTCACCACTGGAAGAGGGAAAAGCAGTAGCACATTGCTCAAACTCCATACAGCTAGAGGATCACAACAAATGGAGATAAATATTAGAGAATTTCAGTCTAGGAAGGTGCAAAAGAGATGGAAGGTGACAGGGAGGGGTAGTGTAGAATGATGGCATAGTCAAGCTCAGAGACTCTCCCCTCTGAGGCATGTCACTCAAATTTTCCTCCCTGAGAGTTGGGCCATGGGGTACATATGACCTGTCAAGTTGCTGTTATCTTTAATAAAATATAAAGTCAGGGAGAGAAATGTCAAGATATTTGAGACAATTTGCACATAGGAAAAACCATAAACTGTTGAAACATTATAGAGAAGAGAAAAGGTGCAACATAAAATAAACGTAGAAATTAGTCTTAAATGATGGAGGATGTTGGTAGCATGAAACAGAAAGAAGCAGTTGTAAGAAGAAGCAAGTTACAAATACTGGATATAAAAAGTATAAGAATTGGAACAAAGAACGTAATGAGTGGACTCAATAGCAAATTGGGTACATCTGAAGAACAATTAGTAAGTATAACAATTTAAGGTACTGTCTCAGAGTGCATTAGGAGAGAATAGAGTAACAGAAAATAGTAAGAGAAAAAGTTAAAGGAGATAGAAGATCAAAGTAGAAATGTCAATGCCTTTGTAAAAAAAAATTCAAAAAAGAGAGAAAAATGTAAGCAAAAGAAGGAGTAGCTAAAAAAATTATCAAAAATTTCCTGATATTAAAAAAATGCATTAAAACACCTTAGATTTAAAAAGCTAATAGAGAGTGGAGAATAGTTATTAATTTTAAAACACTTAAAAGATATATAAGCCAAATAAAATATTTTGATCATATTTTTAATCCTATGTTGGAAAAAAATTGTAAAACAATCAGAAAAATCTGAACAGACTATTAAATGGTGTTAAATAATTATTGAAATATTTCTAGGTGTGATAAAGGTATAATGGGTATGTTAAAAAGATGAGTCCTTTTCATTTAGATATGCCAAATTTATTATGAATGAAATGTATGATGCTTGTGATTTGCTTTAAACTGGTGGCAGTGGTGCAACAGAAGAGAAGCATAAATGAAAGAAAATAGGTCATTTACTGACATTTGTTCAAACTGAGTGATGAATACATGGGAATTCATTATAACATATAAGTCTCTTTCTTGTGTACATGGAAAAATCCTCTAAGAAACTGCTTGAAAAATAAATTAAATTTTAAAAAGAAATGTGTTGTAGAAAGAATGCCAAAATAGATAAGAAAGTGCACAGAAACATGCATTCATATTACCTCATTCTAGTCACATTACAGTGAATTTTAAGAAGTTTAGTCAAACTAAAATCTCTAAAAGATTTCAGAGAGAAAAAGTAGATAACCTAGAAAGGAAAAGAATTAGGTCGACCTCACACTTATCAACAGCAACACTGAATATCAGAAGACAATGGAGTAGTATTTTCAAATTGTGGAATGACAAGAGCTTAGAACTTAGAATCATATAGCAAGCTAAATTATCTTTTAAATATAAGGACAAAATAAAGATATTTTCAACCCCCCAAAAAAGAAAAAACACCTTTAGAAAGTTTCCCAAACACCTTCTTTGAAAACTCATAGGAGGAACATATTTTTAAAAAGAAAAAGAAATTGGAACTCTCATGAGTTATTTGTAAAGAAAAAGTAAATTTACTCTTTTTTATTTTTTATTTTCAGTTTTCCTAATTTCTTTTTTCTCTTTATTTTTTATTATACTTTAAGTTCTAGGGTACATGTGCACAACATGCAGGTTTGTTATATAGGTATACATGTGCCATGTTGGTTTGCTGCACCCATCAACTCGTCATTTATTTTAGGTATTTCTCCTAATGCTATCTCTCCCCCAGGCCCCAATGTCCCAAATGGCCCCGGTGTGTGATGTTCCCTTCCCTGTGTCCATGCATTCTCATTGTTCAACTCCCACTTATGAGTGAGCATATGCGGTGTTTGGTTTTCTGTCGTTATGATGGTTTGCTTAGAATGATGGTTTCCACCTTCACCCATGTCCCTGCAAAGGACATAAACTCATCGTTTTTTATGGCTGTATAGTATTCCATGGTGTATATGTGCCATATTTTCTTAATCCAGTCTATCATTGATGGACATTTGGGTCTATCATTGATGGACATTTGGGTCCATCAAGTCTTTGCTATTGTGAATAGTGCCACAATAAACATACATATGCATGTGTCTTTATTGTAGAATGATTTATGATCCTTTGGGTATATGCCCAGTAATGGGATTGCTGGGTCAAATGGCATTTCTAGTTCTAGATCCTTGAGGAATGGCCACACTGTCTTCCACAATGGTTGAACTAATTTACACTCCCACCAACAGTGTAAAAGTATTCTTATTTCTCTACATCCTCTCCAACATCTGTTCTTTCCTGACTTTTTAATGATTACCATTTTAACTGGCATGAGATAGTATCTCATTGTGGTTTTGATTTGCATTTCTCCAATGACCAGTGATAATGAGCATTTTTGCATACGTCTGTTGGCTGCATAAATGTCTTCTTTTGAGAAGTGTCTGTTCACATCTTTTGCCCACTTTTTGATTAGGTTGTTTGTATTTTCCTTGTAAATTTGTTTAAGTTCTTTGTAGATTCTGGATATTAGCTCTTTGTCAGATGGGTAGATTTCAAAAATTTTCTCCCATTTGGTAGGTTGCCTGTTCACTCTGGTGATAGTTTCTTTTGCTGTGCAGGAGCTCTTTAGTTTAATTAGATCCCATTTGTTTATTTTGGCTTTGTTGCCATTGCTTTTGGTGTTTTAGTCATGAAGTCTTTGTCCATGCCTATGTCCTGAATGGTATTGTGTAGGTTTTCTTCTAGGATTTTTATGGTGTTAGGTCTTACATTTAAGTCTTTAATCCATCTTGAGTTATTTTTTTTGTATAAGGTGTAAGGAAGGGATCCAGTTTCAGCTTTCTACACATGGCCAGCCAGTTTTCCCAGCACTGTTTATTAAATAGGGAATCCTTTCCCCATTGCTTGTTTTTGTCAGGTTGGTCAAAGATCAGATGGTTGTAGCTGTGTGGTGTTATTTCTGAGTCCTCTATTCTGTTGCATTGGTCTATATATCTGCTTTGGTACCAGTACCATGCTTTTTTGATTACTGTAGCCTTGTAGTATAGTTTGAAGTCAGGTAGCGTGATGCCTCCAGCTTTGTTCTTTCTGTTTAGGATTGTCTTGGCTATGTGGGCTCTGTTTTGGTTCCACATGAACTTTAAAGTAGTTTTTTCCAATTCTGTGAAGAAAGTCCTTGGTAGCTTGATGGGGATAGCATTGAATCTATAAATTACTTTGGGCAGTATGCCCATTTTCACGATATTGATTCTTCCTATCCATGAGCATGGAATGTTCTTCCATTTGTTGGTGTCCTCTTTTATTTCGTTGAGCAGTGGTTTGTAGTTCCCCTTGAAGAGATCCTTCACATCCCTTGTAAGTTGGATTCCTAGGTATTTTATTCTGTTTGTAGTAATTGTGAGTTGGAGTTCACTCATGATTTGGCTCTCTGTTTGTCTTTTATTGGTGTATAGCAATGCTTGTGAGTTTTGCACATTGATTTTGTATCCTGAGACTTTGCTGAAGTTGCTTATCAGCTTAAGGAGATTTCTGGGTTGAGACAATGGGGTTTTCTAAGTATACAATCATGTCATCTGCAAACAGGGACAATTTGACTTCCTCTTTTCCTAATTGAATACCCTTTATTTATTTCTCTTGGTTAATTGCCCTGGCCAGAACTTCCAACATTATGTTGAATAGGAGTGGTGAGAGAGGGCATCCTTGTCTTGTACCAGTTTTCAAAGGGAATGCTTCCAGTTTTTGCCCATTCGGTATGGTATAGGTTGTGGGTTTGTCATAAACAGATCTTATCATTTTGAGATACAATCCATCAGTACCTAGTTTATTGAGAGTTTTTACCATGAAGGGCTGTTGAATTTTGTCAAAGGCCTTTTCTACATCTATTGAGATAATCATGTGGTTTTTTTCATTGGTTCTGTTTATGTGATGGATTATGTTTATTGATTTGTGTATGCTGAACCCGCCTTGCATCCCAGGGATGAAGCCAAGTTGATCCTGGTGGATATGCTTTTTGATGTGCTGCTGGATTCAGTTTGTCAGTATTTTATTGAGAATTTTTGCATTGATGTTCATCAGTGATATTGGCCTAAAATTCTCTTTTTTGTTGTGTCTCTACCAAGCTTTGGTATCAGGGTGATGCTAGCCTCATAAAATGAGTTAGGGAGGATTCCCTCTTTTTCACTCATTGAAATAGTTTCAGAAGGAATGGTACTAGCTCCTCTTTGTACCTCTGGTAAAATTCAGCTGTGACTCCCTCTAGTCCTGGGCTTTTCTTGGTTGGTAGGTTATTAGTTATTGCCTCAATTTCAGAATGTGTTATTGGTTTACTCAGAGATTCAATTCTTCCTGGTTTAGCCTTGGGAGGGTGTATATGTCCAGGAATTTATCCATTTCTTCTAGAATTTCTAGTTTATTTGCATAGAGGTGTTTATAGTATTCTCTGATGGTAGTTTGTATTTCTGTGGGATTAGTTGTGATATCCCCTTTATCATTTTTATTGTATCTATTTGATTCTTCTCTCTTTTATTCTTTATTAGTTTTGCTAGCAGTCTATCTATTTTATTGATTTTTTCAAAAAACCAGCTCCTGGATTCACTGATTTTTTTGAAGGTTTTTTTTTTTTGTGTCTCTATCCCCTTCAGTTCTGCTCTGATCTTAGTTATTTCTTGCCTTCTGCTAGCTTTTGAATTTGTTTGCTCTTCCTTCTCTAGTTCTTTTAATTGCGATGTTAAGGTGTTGATTTTAGATCTTTCCTGCTTTCTCTTGTGGGCATTTAGTGCTATAAATTTCCCTCTACACACTGCTTTAAACGTGTCCCAGAGATTCTGGTACATTGTGTCTTTGTTCTCATTGGTTTCAAAGAACATCTTTATTTCTGCCTTCATTTCGTTATGTACCCAGTAGTCATTCAGGAGCAGGTTGTTCAGTTTCCATGTAGTTGCACAATTTTGAGTGAATTTATTAATCCTGAGTTCTAATTTGATTGCACTGTGGCCTGAGAGACAGTTTGTTGTGATTTCTGTTTTGCTGAGGAGTGTTTTACTATGAATTATGTGGTCAATTTTAGAATAAGTGTGATGTGGTGCTGAGAAGAATGTATATTCTGTTGATTTGGGGTGGAGAGTTCTATAGATGTCTATTAGTTCTGCTTGGTCCAGAGCTGAATTCAAGTACTGGATATCCTTATTAACCTTCTGTCTCATTGATCTCTCTAATACTGACAGTGGGGTATTAAAATCTCCCATTATTATTGTGTGGGAGTCTAAGTCCTTTTGAAGGTCTCTAAGGATTTGCTTTATGAATCTGAGTGCTCCTTTATTGGGTGCATATATATTTAGGATAGTTAGCTCTTTTTGTTGAATTGATCCTTTTACCATTATGTAGTGGCCTTCTTTGTCTCTTTTGATCTTTGTTGGTTTAAAGTCTGTTTTATCAGAGACCAAGATTGCAACCCCTGTTTTTTTTTTTTTTTTGCTTTCCACTTGCTTGGTAGATCTTCCTCCATCCCTTTATTTTGAGCCTATATGTGTCTTTGCATGTGAGATGGGTCTCCTGAATACAGCACACTGATGGGTCTTGACTCTTTATCCAATTTGCCAGTCTGAGCCTTTTAATTGGGGCATTTAGCCATTTACAGTTAAGGTTAATATTGTTATGTTTGAATTTGATCCTGTCATTATGATGTTAGCTGGTTATTTTTCCCATTAATTGCTGCAGTTTCTTCATAGTGTTGATGGTCTTTACAATTGGGCGTGCTTTTGCAGTGGCTGGTACCACTTGTTCCTTTCCATGTTTAGTGCTGCCTTCAGAAGCTCTTGTAAGGCAGGCCTGGTGGTGACACAATCTCTCAGCATTTGCTTGTCTGTAAAGGATTTTATTTCTCCTTCACTTATGAAGCTTAGTTTGGCTAGATATGAGATTCTGGTTTGAAAATTCTTTTCTTCAAGAATGTTGAATATTGGCCCCCACTGTCTCCTGGCTTGTAGGGTTTCTGCCTAGAGATCTGCTGTTAGTCTGATGGGTTTCCCTTTGTGGGTAACTGGACCTTTCCCTCTGGCTGCCCTTAACATTTTTTCCTTCATTTCAACCCTGGTGAACCTAACAATTATGTGTCTTGGGGTTGCTCTTCATGAGGAGTGTCTGTGTGGTGTTCTCTGTATTTCCTGAATTTGAATGTTGGCCTGCCTTGCTAGGTCAGAGAAGTTCTCCTGGATAATATCCTGGAGAGTGTTTTCTAACTTGGTTCCATTCTCCCCGTCACTTTCTGGTACACCAATCAAACATATATTTGGTCTTTTCACACAGTCCCATATTTCTTGGAGGCTTTGTTTCTTTTCACTCTTTCTCCTCTAACATTGTCTTCTCACTTTATTTCATTAATTTGATCTTCAATCACTGATATCCTTTCTTCCACTTGATTGAATTGGCTATTGAAGCTTGTGCATGCGTCACGAAGTTCTTGTGTCATGGTCTTCAGCTCCATCAGGTCATTAAAGGTCTTCTCTATGCTGTTTATTCTAGTTTGCCAAGCATCTAACCTTTTTTCAAGGTTTTTAGCTTCCTTGTAATGGGTTAGAACATGCTTCTTTAACTTGGAGAACTTTGTTATTACTGACCTTCTGAAGCATACTTCTGTCAACTCTTCAAACTCATGCTTCATTCAGTCTTGTTCCTTTGCTGGCAAGGAGCTGTGATCCTTTGGAGAAGAAGAGGCACTCTGATTTTTGGAACTTTCAGCTTTTCTGCTCTGGTTTCTCCCCATCTTTGTGGTTTTCTCTACCTTTGGTCTTTGATGTTGGTGACCTACAGGTGGGGTTTTGGCATGGATGTCCTTTTTGTTGATGTAGATGCTCTTCCTTTCTGCTTGTTAGTTTTCCTTCTAACAGACTCCTCAGCTGCTGGCCTGTTGGAGTTTGCTAGAGGTCCACTCCAGACCCTGTTTTCCTGGGTATAACCAGCAGAGATTCAGTTGGAAAAGCAGAAATCACCCGTCTTTTCCATCAATCTCGCTAGGAGCTGCAGACCAGAGCTGTTCCTATTCAGCCATCTTGGAAGCAACTCCAGTTTCTCTTGTTTAAATAAATATTCCTGTCCTTCCAAGTTAATGACAACAATTAATCAATAAAATTAAAATAGCAGTGTGGCTTGGGACTTGGAGTGGGGGAATAAGTAGAAAGGACAGAAACCAGAGGGAAATGAGAAGTTTCTAAACTATTTTTCTTGTTTGAGAACTATTTATATATGTATAAGCCTTAGAAATAGATAGAAAAAAAGTGTGAATTTTAATAAGACATGAGAAAGTAGTAGAAAGACAGAAATACACAGTTTTCAAACTAATATGAAGTAGATATAGAATATTAAATAAAAACTAAATAGAAATCATGATGATAGAAAATCATGAGGTAACACAAAATAGTTTAATTTACCATTAATTACCATAAATATCAATAGCTTAAACTCATATTTCAGAAGAGAGATTCTCAGAATGGAAAAAAAGTTCAGATTTATGTTTTTTTCAATAAGCAAACTGAAAAAATACATACAAAAAGATTGGAAAATAATAAGACGAAAAGAATATCTTATGCAAATGTGAACCAAAAGAAAGACAGGGTAATGGCTTTAATAGGACACAAAAATGATGGTATTTAAGATCATCATAAGGGACAAAAGGGACATTTAATACTGCAAAAAGAAACAATATACCCTGATGATAGAGTAAGCATGAACATATATTCACCTAACAATATAGTCTAAAAATGTATACAACAATTACAGACATATATAGAGATGCAAAAATATCAGAAATTGTAATTAGATAT
This sequence comes from Piliocolobus tephrosceles, assembly GCF_002776525.5. Taxonomy (NCBI): domain Eukaryota; kingdom Metazoa; phylum Chordata; class Mammalia; order Primates; family Cercopithecidae; genus Piliocolobus; species Piliocolobus tephrosceles. Next base: position 91,882,776 of record NC_045439.1, on the reverse strand, counting down.
CACATATATTCAACTTAAAAACTGTTGGGCCAAACGAAATTTAACAAAAATAAATTTATTGAGGATTTGAATAACACAATCAATAAGTTTAAATTAAAGAGGACATTTTTTAAAAATCCAAAATGTAAAAAATTTTAAATTTCTCAGGTGTGATGAAAAAACTGAATCAAATTAATCTGTAAAACAAAGAACCTACAATAGGCATAATCTTAAATGAGAAAATAACATAAAAGCATTTTCTTTAAAATCAGGAACTAAGCAAATATATTACTTGTACCACTTTTTTCCTTCAACATTGTAGTAGAGGGCATAGCCAGAGCAGTAAGAGAAGAAAAAGAAAATAAAGATATTTAGAATTAGAAAGGAGGAAATAAAATTTGCCCTTAAAATTTGTAGACAATATAATTGTCTACACAGAACCTCACCAAAAAAAAAAAAAGTCCTACAAATTATTACAAATGGTAGGAGATTTTTGTAAGGTACCAAGATATAAGATCAATATTTTAAAAATTAATTGCATTTCTATAATGGCCACAAATAAATGGAAAATATAATTTATATGAAACGCCATTTACATTAGCAACAAAAATAATAAAAAGCTTAGTAATGAATCTAACAAAGTATATAAAGGACTCGCACACATTACTTATGAAAATTTACTGGAAAACATTAAGGAAACCTATGCAAATGGAGAAATATCTCATGAGTAGGAAAAGTTTATGTCAAAATGATATTAATTCTACCTAAATTAATCTGTAGATTTAACACAACTCCAATTAATAGAGTTTTTCATGGAACTTGACAAGTTATTACTAAGTTGCGAGATACATCTGAAAAAGATGAATGAGGAGGAAAGATGTGCTTAGCCAGAAATCAGGACTTACTATACAGCCATTGTGTCTGAAAGTGTGTTACTACACAGGGATGGACAAATTACCCAGTGGAATAGATTAGACATTTCAGAAACAAAAACCTACAATATGATAAACTTTGATAAATGATAAAGATAGTATAACAGATCACTGGGAGAAGGGGTGATTGTTCAATGAAAGGAGCTGGAAAACATGTTGTTTCAAGTTAGGGAAAAATTAAGTTGTATCCTTAGTTAAACGAAAAACAAAATTAACTCCCAAAGAAGTAAAAGTTTAAATGTCATAGAAAGGGTACAAAATATTAGTAGAAAATATAGATGACTATGTTTTTGCCTTTAGGACTAGGAAAGATTTCTTAAACAGGAACAATATTAAATATAAATACATATTGAACAATACAAAAAGTTAAATTTGACTGTCTTAAAATCTTAGAAAAACTAAAAGTTGTTTTACGTCAGGAAGAGGTGCTTGTACATATATTTAGAAAAAGCTAGATTAATAATTATTGCTGGGAAAAAATGGCTCACTTAATGAAGAGAAATAATTTTGGATACCTACCACATGATATATGCAAATTTCAACTCTAGATGGATTGGTAAAAACTATAATGGTTGATTTTTTTAACTTTTAGAAGGCAAAGATCTTATACTTCCAAAAGCACAAAACTTTATAAGACAAAATGTTAGCTATGACTACATCAAAATTTAGGATTTCTGTTTAGTAAAGAACACCAGAGATAAAGTTAACAGCTGACAGATGGGGAGATTATATTTACTCAATAAGAGAAAATACAAAATACACAACAGGAAAATGGGAAAAGAATATTAGAAGTCAATTCACAGAAGGAGACATTAAATGACTAACTAGTATATGAAGAGATGCTTAAGTGATCTCTCAAGTGAAACTTAATTGACTAATAAAATGACCACTGATATTAAACAAGAAAGTTGAAAGTTATCTTTTTGGCCAAGATACTGAAAATAACAGCCTGGTCCCTGCTAGTGGGAGCAATTTGGTCATACTTAGTGAAATTACAGATACACAGTAACCCATCTGTCTCTTTCTCCTGAGGGTATGACATTGACCACTGGTTCTCAGGTAGGGTGATTCTTCCCATCTCTGCCAGAGGACAATTAGCAATGTTTGAAAACATTTCTGATTGTCACTACTGAGAGGATGCTACTGGCACCTACTGGGTAGAGCCCAAGGAGCTGCTAAATATCCTACAATGCACAGGACAGCCCCCACCAACTAAGAGCCGTGCAGCCCCTGATGTCCATAGTACTAAGTTTGAGAAACCCTGCCCTAGAGAAACTCTTACATAGTTGTGGAAAGGGGCTCATGTGAAATAGTCTATCACAGTATTGTTTCCACAAGTGGGGAGTTGGAACACATAAGAGTCTATTATGAAATAAAATAAAACATAAAATATGTTGGAGACACAATACAGTGTGCAGCAGATAGAAGTAGCAGAAAAAACACACAATAGGCATAGATCTTAAAAGATGTTAAGTGAAAAAAGATAAGAAATAAAATTAAGTCTACAGCTCAGTATGATTTGTATAAATTTAAAATATACATACACAAATCAACATCATATTTTTTACAAGAATATATCATTTCAAAGGATATCAGCAAACACATTTGAGTACCGTGTCTCTGGAGGAAGAGAAGAATGAATTGGTGTGTGAGAAAAATCCGAAAGATTAAAGCAAGTTAACGTAAGGAAGAATAGAGCCTGGTTTGAAGTAATAATGATGATGTGTCATTGATGAAGAAATAGTACTAATTTGACTCCTCAAGACTGAGATTAAACCAAAAAATACCCTATACATATTTTAATATTTCTTATCCTATGGAGTGTATACTTTTTTAAAGTGCTCATGAAACATTTATTTAAAAAAACTAATGATGTGTTATATCAGGAAGAAAAATACAATACATTTCAAAAATTAGAACTTACAAAGACTACATTCATTTAAAAAAGTTTTAAAATAGGTTAAATAGAAATATCATTTGCAAATTAAAAAACACTCTCAAGCAGTTCTTGGATCACAAAACGAGAAAGGAAAATGAAAGCAATCCCAGAATACACAGGCAGTAAGCACAAAGGCAATTTTGCATAAAAACTTATTAGACGTGCTCAAAGTTTTATAATATGAAATTCATAAGACCTCTACCTCTTTTATTATTAAACCAGAAAGAATATAAATATATCATCTAGGCATTCACCTCAAAATATTAGTAAAAGAACATGAAAATAAACCCAAGGAAAGTAGAAGGAAGGAATATATGCTGACAAATTCAATATTAAAGCATCAGAAAACAGGAAAATAACTGGTTCTTTGAAAATTACAAAAAAGAAGAAGAAAAGAAAATAGCAGACAAATCCCTGGGAGAGTCAGCCAGCAATAACTTGAAGGGAAAATACTTGTCCGAACAATCCAGCTGGAGACATAGAGTCCTTTCTCGCATCTTAAGCAGGAAACCTCAGGGGTGGAAGGTTTAATTCCTGTTCAGTACTTTGGCTGCAGGAAGGGCATTATGAGGGGTTGGGTGTATGGGGATGGACAATCAGCTCCTACTCATAGATGATTTCTGTGTTTGGTTGGACTGAGCTGAACACGCACTGAGCTTGCTGAGTTTTCTGTCCAGCATCAGCTCTTCTCTGAAGTCCCTGCTGCTAGTGCCTTGGGCTACTACTCCTGAGTAAAGGCAGCTCCACCACATCTAGTTTTCTGCTTGTTGTGGTTTTGCTTTTCCCTCTCCCTTTAGACTCAAGTCATTGTTTCAGTGAAGATTGAACCCTGTGACACATGCCCATTGACACAATCTCTCAACCAGATTGGATGGTAACTCCATTGCTGCCAGGGCATTCTTTGCTCATTCCCTGTGATGTAGCCCCACTTTCCCAGGAAGAGGTATGTGGAGTTGGCCCTCCACCTGGTCCCATTGGCAGTATCCCAAACTCCCTTGATGACTATTGCATACGAATGACATTCTTCCCTCGTTTTAAGTAGTGGTACAGGTTTTCCTCCATTGATACTGTACGTGGTCATTTCCATCATTTGTGGGGGTAAGGGAAATTAGATGCATCAAGTCCAGTCACCTTCTTTCTCTCAAGTAAAGCATTCTTCAACATGTGCCCCTGGGCAAGCCAAAACATACATTCCTACAGCTTATTTGCACCTTTTATTTTTCATATTCATAGCCAGATGTTCAAGGATAAAAAAAATTCCCAATGATTTAAAAGTAAAAATAACCTGCCTATTTAAGTGCAAAAATACTACATTCTCATTGTAAAAAATCAATGTACAGAGATGTTTAGAACAAAAAGCTAGTAGCTTCTTCCATCTATATTCCAGTTTCACCCCCTCAACCGTAAGGTAACAAATGTTAAGAATCTGAAGTATGTTTCCATAGTTTTCTCTCTGTCTTTTCATATATACTATTGGTTTATGTAATCGTTTAAAAATATAAGTCCCCATATTTGTGGATTGACAGAAAACCACAGCTTCCTATCTGAAGTTCTTTTGTTTCACAGTAAATTTTGGTAGTGAGTGCAGAAGCTGTGACCATATTACCAACTAAACCATAGGACTATGTCCCAAGAAGCCCATCCTTCCTCAATTTTAACATAGAATTTCCAGTCATTGAGAATTATTCACTAAGCTCGTGGCTCAAAATGTTTTGTGTTAGGAAACATTGTCAGAAGAGTTTAGTAAGCCTGCTTTTCCATTATTGACAGCTGTCCAAAAAAATTTTTCGTGAAATAGTAAGGAAAAGTATTAAGATACTAAAGATACAAAGAGAAGAGCTTTCCATGAGATACTGATGAGGTGATATGGTCAGTATTAAATCATAAGCAAAATATTCAGTTAAAAAAATGCCCACGTGTTGAACATTGATACCACTGATAAGAATGACCCTTGCAGGAGACCATGACCTCCTTGCAAAGCTCCAGGGGAAACAGAGAGGGGCATGACCCCGAATCAAGTGAAGCCAAATATAATGTTACAAAGACTGGATTTCACATGCAGTTCTCATTCCTGCTGCTCTGATTGCATCGCTGCAATCGTTCCAATTCAGGCTTGATATTTGCTGAAGCTTACTTATTCCCCATGGCATGAAACCAAATTACAGAAAGATGGCTTCACTCCATGCTAGTTTGGACAGGTACAAATATTTGAAAAGCCTCTTTGTATGTCTATTTCTTGAGCATGGAATGGAATGTGAACTTGTAGGGCTTGGAAATGTCAATGAATAGAATTGTCTGATCACTCAAAGGACTTGCTTCGTGGGCGTGTTTAGAAGTGAAGAGGTGTGATGTGACTTATCAGTAAAGGGAGTGTCCATGGCAACCAGCCCCAGGTTTCCTTGGAGATACTGTGCTTTGGCGGGAAGCCAGTGCAAGAAGTGCTTTGGAATGCAGTCTAGGAAATAACAATGACACAACCTTTGCATGGGTTCAGATTGCCCCAGACATATATACCATGCTATAAATGGAAGTGAGGCTCCATATATAGAAAGCATGCAGCAAACATATCAAAGTTGAGGGTTCTAAAAAACACTTAAAAAATGTCTTGAAATGGATCTTTAACATCAGTTGAGCAAAGGAAGCTATGTGATTAAAACTTTAAGCAATTTCTCCCCTGATTACAATTTTTCAACTAAAGAATTTAAAAAAAATGAAATAAGAACACAGAATTAAAGGGCCAAAGAGAAATGAACATCATAATCTTGACATTGAGGATTATAGATTCATGAGTTTTCCCTCTTTTCTAAGGAAGACAGCCTTTTGCATTCTTGTGTCTATTTTACTTTTCTTGCTTTTACTTTAGACAGCTTCTACATTTTAATAAAAGTAGCCAATGTGTGCCAATACTGGAGCCTCACCTCCTCATGTCCATAGAGAGTTGAGGAAAGTCAGTAAATTTTGCATTTTGCATTTTGGATCATTGGTTCAGAAAGGTGCTGCTGCAGAGCTTGAGCCCTTCCTAGCATTGTCACTAAATTTCTTAGTGTTTAACTTTTCCCCACAAAATCTACTGGTAGTTAATTGAAGGATAGATTCAGGGAATTTCACAGCTTTCAACACATGAAAATTGTGGGCTGGAGTGAAAAAGTTCAACATTAGGAATCAATCAGGAGATTTAAGTGTGAGTCCAGGTCAGGCCTACTGTGAATCTGGGCAAATCGTGTTCCTTTCATTCTTTTATTAATTATCTAATTGTTTAATTCCATTTATGTGAAATCTCCAACAAGCAGAAGTATCATCAAAGAAAGTAGATATGTAGTTGCCAGAGGCCAAGGACTGGAGAGGAGGTCGGTCAATCGATCGTAAAGAAGCACAAAGAAAGTTTTTAGGGTGATGGAAACAGTCTGGGTCATGATTACGGTGAGGGTGACCTGGCTGCATACACATTTCTCACATCTCAGCAGATTTTATACTTAAAATTGGCGATTTTATTGTATGGAAATTATACCTCAGTAAAGTGGATTTTTAAAATTCATGGTCAGTTGTCCAGTTTCTGAATCCTCTCCAGTTTCAGTCTCCCTTGTCCCTGATCTTTCCATCTTTTTCCTTCCAGGCCGCTGGCCAACTGGTGAAGTCACTTGCCACTGCGCATCTATCCTTACCTCAGGCCTCCAAAGGGGTCACCAAGTGCCATACCTGAAGCTCTGGCTGTTGAAATAATTTCCCACTACTGGCCTCTTTTGGGACCACCCTTGAAGAGGGCTGTATTGCAATGGCAGTTCACTTTTACTTTATACCCACATAGGAAGCCATTCATCCAGGAACCATACTTGGCCTTTTTCTTCCTTTATCAACAATTATAAGGGAACCCCATGTGGGCTACAGGTACGAACTGAGAGGCACTAATGAACAGTGGCATAGGATTCTGGGTTACCTTACTTGTGCCCTCTGGTTCTGTTGGAACCCAGACTCTGATAGGCAGGTTAGTTGCACAGTTCCTGATTATCCATGGTTGGGTACTCCACCCCTCCAGGGCTCAGAAAGGCTGATTCTTTTGGAAAAACAAAGAAACAAACAAACAAACAAACAAAAAACTAAGATAGATAAAGCTCTGGAAAGTTTATAAAAGGAAAGAAAAATAAGGTGCAAATAAATAATGTCATAAATGCAAGAGAATGCATAAGTATAGATTAGGTAAGTATAGATAGTAAGTATAGACTGGGAGCTTTCTGCAAATGGTGTGTGCTTCACAGCAGACAGCATGACCTTGCTCCAGAGCTTTAAGAATCTCCATTGTTATTCTCCTGATGCAGCTTGCCATAAACTCCACATGGCTTTTTTTTCCCCCATCGCAGATTCTTCGCATACCGAATCTGCAAGGGTTCATGGTCAAGTAGCTGGCCTACCTGTATGGCAGCCTGAAACTGACAAACAGTTCTTGAGACGTGGTAAAGAGATTAGAGCACTTCCAGTTTTGAAGAGGTCTAACAGATGTGCTTCCTTTATGTGGTGAGAGCTTGGAGTAAAGGACAAATTACTGGAGTAGAACCATATGATATTCTGTGTAATGTTCAGACAGTCCAGGTTCACTGAAACTATATTGACAGAGAGTGAGATAAAAAAAAAGCCATGGAGTAAAACCACTGATGTATGTTGTTTTCTGTTCCAGATGAATGTGAACTGTTTCTGATCTTTCTTTCTGAGTGGGATGGACAATGACCCTTACACTGCTATAGCAAAGACTGCCCATCCTGCACAGCTGCTGCAATTAGGGCTAATATTTGATTAAGTTTGTAGTTGTCCACCCTCCAGGATGTGTTTGGTTATAGCAGTGATGCAGCTTGTCAATTAAATGGAGATACTTTTGCTACAGCCAGTTCTGTATGTATGTATCAGTTGTTCAAAGGCAGAAGGGTTGTACTAGAAATAAGAAAAGACTGAAAATTAATGAGCTACATAACCAAGCTTAAAAATAAGAAAGGGCAAAAGAGTAGAAATCCAAAAGAAGATGAAAGAAGTGCTGATAATAAAAATAGAGGTAAAAAAAATTCATGAGATAAAAACAAAGATACAATAGAGAAGATGATCAAAGCTAAAGGCTGATTCTTTGGGGAAAAAAAAAAAAAAAAAAAAAGATAAAGACCTGCAAGTTTGAAGAAGGGAAAGAAAGGCAGGCACAAATAATATTATATGTGCAAAAGAATGCATAAGTATAGATTAGGCAGAAAAAAAGGAAAAGAGCTCAATATCAAAGACAGACCAACAAGCCTCAAAACTGTAGATGAATAGAAATATAACTTACCAAATCTGTGCCCAAAATAAGTAGAAAGGCTTAGCAACTTAAAAAACTATAAAATAAATTGAAGTAGTAATTTAGTGTCTTTACACACACACACACACACACACACACACACACACCCCACACACACTAGGTTCAGTTGGTTTTATTGGCAAGTTGTAACAAACTTAAAAGAAACAGATTGCCCCAATCTTAGAGAGTCTTCTAGAGGGCAAGGAAAAAAAAGGAATAGATCCAAACTTACTCTATGAGGCCAGCATAACTTTGATTTCAAAACTAAAAAGACAATACGAGAAAGGAATGTAAAAGACCCGCTTCACTCATTAATATACGTGTGTTAAAGTCCCCAACAAAATAATAGCAGACATAAAGAAACAATATGGAAAAAATGATAATATGCTATAATGAAATGGAATCTGTCCCAAAACAAGATGGTTTAATATTTGAAAAATCACTGTCATTTGCTGCATTAACATATTGAATGAGAAAAAGTCATTTCTTAGAGATATGGTACTCCTCTTACAGGTGACTTTACCTCCAAGGCTATTAGTCTGATGGCAATTTTCTTAGAAATTTGCTTTAAATTGAAACCTTTCCTACCCAACTCTTCCATGTTTCTTCTGTCTTTTACAGGGGTCAAACTTGCATAGCAATCAGATGACTTTCTTACCTTCTCCTTCATGGATTTTTTTTAAGGGAATGATGTTAGTTTGATGAGAGAAGACAGCAGAGTTGAGTGAATGGGCAAAAGAAGTGTTGTCTAAGCCTTTAAATATAAAGTATAAGAAGTCAGTGAAAGTGAAGTATTGGAGCTGCCCAGAAAGAGGATCATTAGGGAATTAAATCATTGAAGAGTTATGAGACAGTATGTCTGGAATACAGGCTGAGGGATCTTCTTAGAAAGGATAAAGGAAAACCCATTCTCTAAGAATAGAGAAAAGTTTGGGAGATATATACAGTTTCATTAGTCAACAATTACTGAACATTTACTATGTGCCAGGCACTGTATTAGACCAGAGTATTCAATGGTGAAGCAAAAATGCTTGCTCCTCCCATGGAACCTACTGTCTTGAGATGGAAACTGCATTAAACAATTACATGCAGATGAATGCAATAGTGCCAGTTGCTAAACTCCATGAAGACAAAAGATCAAGATGCAGTGAAAGATGATGGTATGGTTCTGATTGAGAAAAACAAAGAGTTAAGGAAGGTCTTTCAGTGAAAATATATTTTGATCTGAGAGCTAGATGATGGCTAAAGGTCAGTGAGAAAAAGAGTAAGGCAAGAAATAATCTAGGTAAAGCAAAAATGCCTTGTTTGAAGACTGAACCAGAGCAAAACTTGGTTATATTAAGGAAGCACCAAATGGTCAATCCGCCTAAAGTATAGTGAAAGAGGGGGAGGGCTTCAAGGGGTCAGTATAAGGAGGTGAGCCTATCCTGAAAGGTTTTGAAATCTCCAAGAATGTAGATTTATTTGAAGTGCAATGGAAAACAAATTCAAACTATTTTTACCAGGAGAGTGACATTATTTCAAAAAGATCTCTCTGGCTGTCATCTGAAGAATCGGTTGCAGGAAGGGCATGCGTATAGGTAGGAAGACCCTCTACCCTCATTGTGGCAGTTGAGCTGAGACAATGGTGGTGGCTTGTACTGATACAGAGGGAGGTGGAATGATTCTACGCATTTCGAGGCAGTAGAATAAACAGGATTTAGTGACAAATTGAATGTTAGCGATGATGTAGAAGAGGTGTTATGAAGAATGACTCCCAGATTTCTGTCTTTAGCAACCAGAGAGATAGAGATGCTATTTACTAAAAGTGAGAAAAACAGAAAGAAAAGAGTGTTAGGTTGGAGAAGGTGGGGAAAGAAGGAGGGAGATAGCATGATGAGAAAGTTTCAACTGGGGACGTGTTAAAAGTAAGACGTCATGAGGAACCCAGATTTCTAGTGGGCAGTTTGGTATGGAATTAGGAGCACCGATGAAGAATTTTAGATGGGTAAGGAGGTATTCTAAAACAGATAGAATGGGATATCTTAACAGAATGATAGATCCTCTCTTTAGAAAATACAGAGGAGAGGGAGATTGAGATTTGGGACATGAGACTAGTGGAAGAGTCACTGAGGAATATGCAACAGAATCCCAGATGAGAACTGAGCAACAATGTAGGTGAAAGTATTATAGCATTAGACTGCCTGCATGTGTTCTGTGCCCAGCCATTCCCATGGCTAATATTGCGCAAAATAGAGCAATGACAGTGCTGTGTGATATTCCAAAAGACCTGTGGTCCAATTCCTCTTTATAGGCCTGGAGCCAAATTGATATTCATTGTATACCCCATTTTTTTCTCATGGGTAAAAGAGAAAAAAACAAATTGCAACCTTTATCTATTATTTTCAACTTAAGTCTCATATGATCTGTGTGCATTGCTGTCAGAAAGATCATTTTTACCTTTTAGGAACAAATGTACGTAAGACAACTGACAAAATTTCTGGAAGAAATTCTGTTAAAAAAACAAGTACCACCTTGTTATTTACTATAGCAACTAAAGAAGAACAAAGGACCTGCCCATTCATCTCACCTTGAGAGAATAATGCTCTTATAGACATCACAGGTAATTATTTTTGCATTATGGAGCCATATTAAGGGGAAAAGAACCCCTTCCCCATCTGAGTTAAGATGGTTTAAGTCCTCGGTATCTGTTCTATACAAAAAGAGGGGGTTTGGGCTCTGTTTAGGTATAAGAAATAAGAATTAATCTCAGAAGCAGAGGGCTGAATACTCAGACAGAGAGTATCTGACTATTCTGTAAGGGGTGTGCGTGTGTGTGTGCAAGTGTGCACGCAGAAAATACATGAGCAGTTGTAGAAATCATTTGACTGGCCTCTAAGCTTCTTGGCATCTTGAAATTTTGCCTCATTGCTGATTAAAATATTCAAATATGTCTAGCCTACAGAGGGAGGTCTCCTCTGATTTTGTCAAGCACCAAATATAATAAAGCATTCATAAAATAGGGCATTATTCCAAATTCTCTCTTGGTTAACCACACATGTGAAGGATTACGCTACTCAGAGTTTAAGGCTATGCCTTCAAACTGCCCAAAGGAATACTGCATAATTCAAGCCTGCTTCAGTGGTATGCTGGTAAATGTTTAACAGTCAGCTCTCAAGGGGGAAAAAGCACCGTGATTTGTAGCATTTGCCAATTTCCATGGTGTAAAACTTCCACCATAGCTGATTCCAAGCTACTGAAGGTTTAACAAATGGCTTGCAAAATTTCAGAAAATTTGACATTCAAACTAGTATAAGCTGACTCCAATACACTACAGCAAATAGGTTTGCAAACTATTGCTGAATTAATGGCAGTATATTCTAATTGCAGACAAAATAAATCAAATGCAATTAAAAATAAACATCCTCTCAGAGCTGGGTTTTAATTCCAAAACTTAAATAATCTTTCTTAGAACAGGATTCCACAAAAGGTCCAAAGTTTTTGAAGAGTCATTCTGTTTTGGTTAACATTTCATTTTTAAGCATTATAAACAATTGGAAAATGCAGAAAATAATTTTTCTCTAGAAGCCAATAGAAGCCTCTTGGAAACTGATTTTAAACTTGCTGACAGGAATCAATAAACGACCCAGTGCTTGGGAAATCTGATATGAATTCTCTGATCTGACCTATACTCTGCAAATTGATGTTGCTGAGCCCCCTTGTCTTGGGGTATTATTTTGTCTCTAATATTAAGATAAAAACTTTTGTGCCTCATGGAAATATACCTGAATCCCCATGGAGGTGCTCTGCATGACTGAGAGAAAAGCTGACATATAATTATGTGTGGCCTTATTATCCCTTTTGGCCTCACCATTCTTACAGAAACCCATTTAAAAGAAGTTCCTCCAGCTGATGGACAATAAAATTGATACCATACAGACGTAGGTTCAAATCACTGTTAGGATGATTATGCATGGTAATATTTAAGATATACATCATTCAGTTATTCAATAAAAAGTCTTGGAGATAAACTGGTCATCAAGACAGTCTCTACTCACACAAAACTTAAAGACTAGTGAAGGAAAAAGGCAGCATATAATTACATACACATAATAAATAAATGTGTAGTATGAGTTATCGTAATGGCCATAACTGAAAAAGACACAGTACTATCAGAGTATGCTGTAGAAGTGATGCTTGATTTGAGACATAAAAGACAGGTGGAAATTAATTAGGAAAAGGGGATGAAAGGGAAGACTATTCCAAGCAGAAGGAATCATTGCTTGTGCAAGACTTCGAGATGGGAAAGATCATGAAGTCTCCACAAAGCTGGTGTTTGGTTGGTTTGTGTGGCTAGAGAATGAGCATTAAGCGAGAACAGCAGGAAGTGGGGCTCTAGGAGTTGAGTTAGAAACCAGATCATGAGAGTTTTGACACGAATGGTGCAGACGCCAAAATGAAGTTGATATTAATCATAGAGATGTAGCTTTATCTAGCACAACCATAAAAAATGCTCTGAAAAGAAGAAGGTTAGGAAGAAGAGGATAAATTTCTGCTCAATTCCTCACTTCTAAAGGGGGAAGAATAGACATGAATTCATTCTAAACATTAACTTTAAAGTATTTTTTAACATTTATTTACTAATGGTTTCTACTTTAAAATAAAAATAAAATTTCTAATTTTCAAATAGAAAAACAAGAAAAAAACAGAAATTGATCAACAAAATTTTATGAAAACAAATACATTAGAAAGCAACCATGCTTACCCTCTTCCTGCCTTAAGTGATTATATCTTTAAATAGATACATCTTAAAAATAGTGAATAAATACACCTTTAAACATACATCTTTAAATAGATAACATTATTTGGTATGACATTTAAAACATTAAATATAATAGAAATATATTTCTAATCTTAGTTTTAAATGTAAGAAAAAACTAAATTTTTATTAAATCCTTCTTAACAGTTGACATTTTCTATGATTTGCTAATGTGATTATTCAATATTTCAACACATTTTATGATATTGAATTAACTTTGGATTCCTGTAATGAAAGCTACTGGTAACTTTCTCTTTGTACACTTTCTGCTATGACCACAAATACCATTTTACTGAAGGTGCTAGCAAAGATAACAAATAAGAAAAAATAAGACATGCTATTATTAATATGAACATGAATATTAACATGTACCTGAAAAAGCCAAAGTGGTCAACTAAAAAAACATTCAAACATTCCTATAAGAGAGTTCAGAAACGTGGTCAGTTACAAAATAGGTACTTTCAACCAGTCACTTTCCTTGATACTAGCAATGCCCATTGAGGAAAGATTAAGAAAAAACACTATATTCTTGATAGTTACATTAATATTGAAATAACTAGTAATCATCTAGGAATGTTATTGGTCTATATGAAAGAAACTTTCCAACTTTTTCCAGAGGGAGATAAATTTGAATAAATGAGGAGAAACTATATGATTGTGAATTGAAACTTTGAACTTGTGAAGATGTTAGTCATCCAACTAAAATTAAAAAGTATCCTTAAAAATGAATTGAATTAGTTCCATGAAGAAAAGGACAAAGTTCATCTGGCATTGGCACTTATGCAAGAACCTCTTTCTCTCTTTCTCATTCTCTCTCTGTCATATCATGGAATGTACTTATCAACTGGATTTTTAAATAAATAGTTAGAAGACAGCTGGGTAACCACATATTCACCCAAGTTAGATCTGGACTTCAACTCACCCATTAAAACAAATCTCAAATGGTTTCAAGAGATAAATGTAAAAATGGAATCAGAGAATAAATTGGGGCGGGGGCGGAGCAAGATGGCCGAATAGGAACATCTCCAGTCTCCATCTCCCAGCGCGAGCAACACAGAAGACCGGTGATTTCTGCATTTTCAACTGAGGTACTGGGGTCATCTCACTCGGGAGTGCTGGACAATCCGTGCGGGTCAGCTGCTGCAGCCTGACCAGCGAGAGCTGAAGCAGGGCGAGGCATCGCCTCACCTGGGAAGCGCGAGGGGGAAGGGAGTCCCTTTTCCTAGCCAGGGGAACTGAGACACACAACACCTGGAAAATCGGGTAACTCCCACCCCAATACTGCGCTGTAACACTGGCACACTGGAGAATATATCCCACACCTGGCTGGGAGGGTCCCACGCCCACGGAGCCTCCCTCCTTGCTAACACAGCAGTCTGCGGCAATCTAACCGCAAGGCAGCAGCGAGGCTGGGGGAGGGGCGCCCGCCATCGCTGAGGCTTAAGTAGGTAAATAAAGCCTCTGGGAAGCTCGAACTGGGTGGAGCTCACAGCAGCTCAAGGAAACCTGCCTGTCTCTGTAGACTCCGCCTCTGGGGACAGGGCTCAGCTAAAGGAGCAGAAGCCTGTGCAAACGCAAATGACTCTGTCTGACAGCTTTGAAGAGAGCAGTGGATCTCCCAACACGGAGGTTGAGATCTGAGAGGGGGCAGTCTGCCTGCTCAAGTGGGTCCCTAACCCCTGAGTAGCCTAACTGGGAGACATCCCCCACTAGGGGCAGTCTGACACCCCACACCTCACAGGGTGGAGTACACCCCTGAGAGGAAGCTTCCAAAGTAAGAATCAGACAGGTGCACTCACTGTTCAGCAATATTCTATCTTCTGCAACCTCTGCTGCTGATACCCAGGCAAACAGGGTCTGGAGTGGACCTCAAGCAATCTCCAACAGACCTATAGCTGAGGGTCCTGACTGTCAGAAGGAAAACTATCAAACAGGAAGGACACCTATATACCAAAACCCCATCGGTACGTCACCATCATCAAAGACCAGAGACAGATAAAATCACAAAGATGGGGAAAAAGCAGGGCAGAAAAGCTGGAAATTCAAAAAATAAGAGCGCATCTCCTCCTGCAAAGGAGCACAGCCCATCGCCAGCAATGGATCAAAGCTGGTCAGAGAATGATTTTGATGAGATGAGAGAAGAGGGCTTCAGTCCATCAAACCTCTCAGAGCTAAAGGAGGAATTACGTACCCAGCGCAAAGAAACTAAAAATCTTGAAAAAAGAGTGGAAGAATTGACAGCTAGACTAATTAATGCAGAGAAGGTCATAAACGAAATGACAGAGATGAAAACCATGACACGAGAAATACGTGACAAATGCACAAGCTTCAGTAACCGACTCGATCAACTGGAAGAAAGAGTATCAGCGATGGAGGATCAAATGAATGAAATGAAGCGAGAAGAGAAACCAAAAGAAAAAAGAAGAAAAAGAAATGAACAAAGCCTGCAAGAAGTATGGGATTATGTAAAAAGACCAAATCTACGTCTGATTGGGGTGCCTGAAAGTGAGGGGGAAAATGGAACCAAATTGGAAAACACTCTTCAGGATATCATCCAGGAGAACTACCCCAACCTAGCAGGGCAGGCCAACATTCAAATTCAGGAAATACAGAGAATGCCACAAAGATACTCCTCCAGAAGAGCAACTCCAAGACACATAATTGCCAGATTCACCAAAGTTGAAATGAAGGAAAAAATCTTAAGGGCAGCCAGAGAGAAAGGTCGGGTTACCCACAAAGGGAAGCCCATCAGACTGACAGCAGATCTCTCGGCAGAAACTCTACAAGCCAGAAGAGAGTAGGGGCCAATATTCAACGTTCTTAAAGAAAAGAATTTTAAACCCAGAATTTCATATCCAGCCAAACTAAGTTTCATTATTGAAGGAGAAATAAAATTCTTTACAGATAAGCAAATGCTTAGAGATTTTGTCACCACCAGGCCTGCCTTACAAGAGACCCTGAAGGAAGCCCTAAACATGGAAAGGAACAACCAGTACCAGCCATTGCAAAAACATGCCAAAATGTAAAGACCATCGAGGCTAGGAAGAAACTGCATCAACTAATGAGCAAAATAACCAGTTAATATCATAATGGCAGGATCAAGTTCACACATAACAATATTAACCTTAAATGTTAATGGACTAAATGCTCCAATTAAAAGACACAGACTGGCAAACTGGATAAAGAGTCAAGACCCATCAGTCTGCTGTATTCAGGAGACCCATCTCACATGCAGAGACATAGATAGGCTCAAAATAAAGGGATGGAGGAAGATCTACCAAGCAAATGGAGAACAAAAAAAAGCAGGGGTTGTAATCCTAGTCTCTGATAAAACAGACTTTAAACCATCAAAGATCAAAAGAGACAAAGAAGGCCATTACATAATGGTAAAGGGATCAATTCAACAGGAAGAGCTAACTATCCTAAATATATATGCACCCAATACAGGAGCACCCAGATTCATAAAGCAAGTCCTTAGAGACTTACAAAGAGACTTAGACTCCCATACAATAATAATGGGAGACTTCAACACTCCACTGTCAACATTAGACAGATCAATGAGAGAGAAAGTTAACAAGGATATCCAGGAATTGAACTCATCTCTGCACCAAGTGGACCTAATAGACATCTATAGAACTCTCCACCCCAAGTCAACAGAATATACATTCTTCTCAGCACCACATCACACTTATTCCAAAATTGACCACATAATTGGAAGTAAAGCACTCCTCAGCAAATGTACAAGAACAGAAATTATAACAAACTGTCTCTCTGACCACAGTGCAATCAAACTAGAACTCAGGACTAAGAAACTCAATCAAAACTGCTCAACTACATGGAAACTGAACAACCTGCTCCTGAATGACTACTGGGTACATAACGAAATGAAAGCAGAAATAAAGATGTTCTTTGAAACCAATGAGAACAAAGATACAAATACCAGAATCTCTGGGACACATTTAAAGCAGTGTGTAGAGGGATATTTATAGCACTAAGTGCCCACAAGAGAAAGCAGGAAAGATCTAAAATTGACACTCTAACATCACAATTAAACGAAGTAGAGAGGCAAGAGAAAACACATTCAAAAGCTAGCAGAAGGCAAGAAATAATTAAGATCAGAGCAGAACTGAAGGAAATAGAGACACAAAAAAACCCTCCAAAAAATCAATGAATCCAGGAGTTCGTTTTTTGAAAAGATCAACAAAATTGACAGATCACTAGCAAGGCTAATAAAGAAGAAAAGAAAGAGGAATCAAATAGATGCAATAAAAAATGATAAAGGGGATATCACCACCGACCCCACAGAAATAAAAACTACCATCAGAGAATACTATAAACACCTCTACGCAAATCAACTAGAAAATCTAGAAGAAATGGATAATTTCCTGGACACGTACACTCTCCCAAGACTAAATCAGGAAGAAGTTGAATCCCTGAATAGACCAATAGCAGGCTCTGAAATTGAGGCAACAATTAATAGCCTACCCACCAAAAAAAGCCCAGGACCAGATGGATTCACAGCTGAATTCTACCAGAGGTACAAGGAGGAGCTGGTACCATTCCTTCTGAAACTATTCCAATCAATAGAAAAAGAGGGAATCCTCCCTAACTCATTTTATGAGGCTAGCATCATCCTGATACCAAAGCCTGGCAGAGACACAACAAAAAAAGAGAATTTTAGACCAATATCCCTGATGAACATTGATGCAAAAATCCTCAATAAAATACTGGCAAACTGGATTCAGCAGCACATCAAAAAGCTTATCCACCACGATCAAGTCGGCTTCATCCCTGGGATGCAAGGCTGGTTCAACATTCGCAAATCAATAAACGTAATCCAGCATATAAACAGAACCAGAGACAAGAACCACATGATTATCTCAATAGATGCAGAAAAGGCCTTTGACAAAAGTCAACAGCCCTTCATGCTAAAAATGCTCAACAAATTCGGTATTGATGGAACGTACCTCAAAATAATGAGAGCTATTTATGACAAACCCACAGCTAATATCATACTGAATGGGCAAAAACTGGAAAAATTCCCTTTGAAAACTGGCACAAGACAGGGATGCCCTCTCTCACCACTCCTACTCAACATAGTGTTGGAAGTTCTGGCTAGGGCAATCAGGCAAGAGAAAGAAATCAAGGGTATTCAGTTAGGAAAAGAAGAAGTCAAATTGTCCCTGTTTGCAGATGACATGATTGTATATTTAGAAAACCCCATCGTCTCAGCCCAAAATCTTCTTAAGCTGATAAGCAACTTCAGCAAAGTCTCAGGATACAAAATTAATGTGCAAAACTCACAAGCATTCTTATACACCAGTAACAGACAAGCAGAGACCCAAATCAGGAATGAACTTCCATTCACAATTGCTTCAAAGAGAATAAAATACCTAGGAATCCAACTTACAAGGGATGTAAAGGACCTCTTCAAGGAGAACTACAAACCACTGCTCAGTGAAATCAAAGAGGACACAAACAAATGGAAGAACATACCATGCTCATGGATAGGAAGAATCAATATCGTGAAAATGGCTATACTGCCCAAGGTTATTTATAGATTCAATGCCATCCCCATCAAGCTACCAATGAGTTTCTTCACAGAATTGGAAAAAACTGCTTTAAAGTTCATATGGAACCAAAAAAGAGCCCGCATTGCCAAGACAATCCTAAGTCAAAAGGACAAAGCCGGAGGAGTCACGCTACCTGACTTCAAATTATACTACAAGGCTACAGTAACCAAAACAGCATGGTACTGGTACCAAAACAGAGATATAGACCAATGGAACAGAACAGAGTCCTCAGAATTAATACCACACATCTACAGCCATCTGATCTTTGACAAACCTGACAAAAACAAGAAATGGGGAAAGGATTCCCTATTTAATAAATGGTGCTGGGAAAATTGGCTAGCCATAAGTAGAAAGCTGAAACTGGATCCTTTCCTTACTCCTTATACAAAGATTAATTCAAGATGGATTAGAGACTTAAATGTTAGACCTAATACCATAAAAACCCTAGAAGAAAATCTAGGTAGTACCATTCAGGACATAGGCATGGGCAAGGACTTCATGTCTAAAACACCAAAAGCAACGGCAGCAAAAGCCAAAATTGACAAATGGGATCTAATTAAACTAAAGAGCTTCTGCACAGCAAAAGAAACTACCATCAGAGTGAACAGGCAACCTACAGAATGGGAGAAAATTTTTGCAATCTACTCATCTGACAAAGGGCTAATTTCCAGAATCTACAAAGAACTCAAACAAATATACAAGAAAAAAACAAACAACCCCATCAAAAAGTGGGCAAAGGATATGAACAGACATTTCTCAAA
This sequence comes from Piliocolobus tephrosceles, assembly GCF_002776525.5. Classification (NCBI taxonomy): domain Eukaryota; kingdom Metazoa; phylum Chordata; class Mammalia; order Primates; family Cercopithecidae; genus Piliocolobus; species Piliocolobus tephrosceles. Next base: position 91,863,483 of record NC_045439.1, on the reverse strand, counting down.
AGAAGACATTCATACAGCCAACAGACACATGAGAAAATGCTCATCATCACTCACCATCAGAGAAATGCAAATCAAAACCACAATGAGATACCATCTCACACCAGTTAGAATGGCAATCATTAAAAAATCAGGAAACAACAGGTGTTGGAGAGGATGTGGAGAAATAGGAACACTTTTACACTGTTGGTGGGATTGTAAACTAGTTCAACCATTATGGAAAAGAGTATGGCAATTCCTCAAGGATCTAGAACTAGATGTACCATATGACCTAGCCATCCCACTACTGGGTATATACCCAAAGGATTAGAAATTATGCTACTACAAAGACACAGGCACACGAATGTTTATTGCGGCACTATTCACAATAGCAAAGACTTGGAATCAACCCAAATGTCCATCAGTGACAGACTGGATTAAGAAAATGTGGCACATATACACCATAGAATACTATGCAGCCATAAAAAAGGATGAGTTTGCGTCCTTTGTAGGGACATGGATGCAGCTGGAAACCATCATTCTTAGCAAACTATCACAAGAAGAGAAAACCAAACACCGCATGTTCTCACTCATAGGTGGGAACTGAACAATGAGCTCACTTGGACTCGGGAAGGGGAACATCACACACTGGGGCCTATCATGGGGAGGGGGGAGGGGGGAGGGATTGCATTGGGGAGTTATACCTGATATAAATGATGAATTGATGGGTGCTGACGAGTTGATGGGTGCAGCACACCAACATGGCACATGTATACATATGTAACAAACCTGCACGTTATGCACATGTACCCTAGAACTTAAAGTATAGTTGAAAAGAATAATAAAAAATAAAAATGGAATCAGAAACAAATTTGGAGAAATGATAAGTCTATGTGTATACATGAAAGACTTTCTGACATCAGTGTCAGGAAGCACTTCAGAAACACTGATCGATTTGATTACATAAAAACCAAAACCTTCCATACATTTAAAGACTCAACATAAACAATTTGAAGCCAAACAGAAATTGAGAGAAATATTAAATACATATGCAATAAATAATTAGCATCTTAAACATGTAAGAGATTTTTTAAAATCACTGAAAACGTCAACATCCCTTTGAGAAGTTGTAAACAGGAAATTAGGACAAGGAGAAAATCAGCATTAGCAAATATATATCTGGAAAAATATTCAACCTAACCTGCTAAAATATGCAAATCAATACAATAATAAGATATTATTTTCCACTAAAAAAATTGACAATTATTCACAACTGGTGTAGATTTAGGCAAATTAATTTCTTAATATTCTTATTTTGAGATATACAATTATTATGTTTTGATTTAAAATTCTTAAAAGTTTGCATAACTCTAGATGTACTAGTTATACAAATTTTATGAAAATCTGTGAATGTATGCAAATGTACACAAGACTATACACAAGAAATGTACACGAGAAATGTGGAGAAAACGGTACACAAGAATGTACGCAAAAACTTCATCTTGAGGCTGTACATTGACATGATTAAGAATGAAAACTTTGGCTTTAGGATCCTTAGTTATGCTATTCAATCTCTCTAGACTTACCTTTCTTCATCTGTAAAATGTGCAACATAGTATCTGGGTTAAAAGATTGTAAAGATTAAATGAGTACTATATGAAAATACACTGAAAGTACTCAGGAAATCTTATTTTTATTTGTTTTAATAACATTATGATCAGCAGCAGCCGCATTTTTAGGTGGCCAAATTATATATGGTACAAAGTTTTATCTAAAAAAAAGTCATTTGTTCATTCATTCACAGAGCTTTGCAGGCCCTGGGGAATATAGTAGTAAACCAAAGTCCCTGTCTTCAAAGAGGGTCCAATGTAATGGAATAAGTTCAACCATAAGCAATTAAATGAGATGATTTTATTTGTCAGAAACAAACTATGGAAAAAATAAAGCAGGGTAAGAGGTTTAGAGGAAGGCTTTTTTATTTTATACAGGCCCCCACACTTTTAAAAAAATTTAAAAAGGTGAAAATATTGGTGGAGAAAATCATGGAGATAGACCAGGAAGGGAGAACTACAAGTGCAAAAGGGCTTGGTATTTTTGAAGAATAGCAAGGAGCCAGTGTGGCTGAGACTGTCTGAGCAGGTGGGGGGCTGGGGGCAGAGAGGGAGAACAGAGCAGGCAGGCAGTGAGTATTGAAACACCTAGGATCTTGTGGGACATTGTAAAGGCTTTGTTGTTTTTGTTTTGTTTTGTTTTGTTTTTCTCTAAGATAAATGAGAAGCTTTGAGCAAAGAAGTGACATAACACATTTTTGAAGGATTCCTTTTGCCACTGTAGGAGGCAAGGTGAAAGTAGGGAGAATGCTTTGGAGACTATGCAGTTTCCAGATGAAAGAGGAAGGTGACTTGGGCTAGGAAAAGAGTCAGAAAAGTGCTGGAATTTTGCATATATTTTGAAGGAAAAACTGAAATAATTTTCTGGAAAAAATTAGATGAGTCAGGAGGCTCTACAGTTTTTGTTTGGCTCGCTGGAATATGGATGCTACTATTGGCCATGATGGGGAAGCCTGCAGCAGGAATATGGGGCAGAGTGAGGTGTTCAGTATTGAATATGTTAAGTTTGAGACATCTATTGGACATGTAAAATGAGACAGGGAATGGAAAGTTGGCTCTGTCAGTCTGTCTATATATGCAGGAAGTGTGACCAGTCTGGAGATGTAAATATGAGAATGTTCTGCACACGGGTGGTATTTAAACCCATGCAACTGGAAGAGATCATCAAAAGAGTGGGTGTAAATGAACAAAAATAGAAGTCTAAGAACGGAGCCTTGGAGCACTCCTACATCTGAGGCCAAGATATGAGGAGTGAGTGCTCAAGAAATGAGAAATGAGAAGACATCAGAAATCAAATGAGGACAACATATCAAGAAGGAATGATTAATCGTGTCTTATTCTGCTGACAGGTCAAAAAGAGAAAGGCCAAGAAGTGACCCTAGTATTTAGCAATGTGGACGTCATTGGTAGCTTTTATAAGAATGGTCAGATGTTGCTAACCAGAAGACTGAAAAAATCAACTCCATTAGGGTAAGAGCAATTCCTTCAAGTCCATGGTTCTCAAAGTGTGAGCCCAGGACTGGCAGCATCAGCCTCACCAGGTACCTTGTTAGACATTCAAATTTGCAAGGTACTCTCATGTCTACTGAATCAGAAACACTGAGAGTAAGTCCCAGCAATTTGTTTAACAAGATTATGATGATTCCAATGCATGCTTACATTTGAGACCCACTCTTCTAGGTAATGGGATTACTGTAACTTTTTATTTCCTTCTTCTTGCTTTTTTTCCCCTCTTAACCATATATATTTTTGCCTTGAATATAAATTATCCATAATAATATCTTCAATTTTTAAAGAATGAAATGTCATTCATCTGTGTTGAAAATGCTTAGTGATACAATTGAAATACTGATATATTTTCACTGGTCTTTGTAGAAAAGCTAAGTTATTGAAAATGGTTAGTTTTATGTTTCATAAAAGTACTAACATAAGGCTGAGTTTATCAAATCTCTGTGCAATGTTACACAATTTTTCTTTTTGTCAACAGTGCATAAATACTGCTCTGCTAAACAAGGATGAGTGTATCTGACAAGCTTTAAAGTCATTAGCAAAAAAGGCAAAAATAATTTTAAAGCCTCTTCTATCTTCTGTGTGGAATGATATAAGTTGTTAGTCAGTTTGACTGTCACAGGAAATTACTATAGTAGTTTTAGCTGGTGAGTGAGTTTTAAAAGAAGGATAAATGCTTGACTCTTTTCATTGAGGTAAGATACAAAGTGTAAGCCTTTTATACTTTGGATATTACATCACATTTTGGTTTTGTAGTCCATTCATCTTGAACTTCTAAAAAGGCAACCCAAAGCTCTGCTTTTTATTACATAAAACATGTGGGAATGTCAAAACCCCAAGACATCATTTCTAGGCTCCATTCCAACTTCCCTACTCCCAAAGAGAAATAATAATGAAGAATTAGCTTCAGTTCTAACAAACATTTGTTTTTCCCCACTGGAAAAAAAAAAAAGGGTTTGGAATTCAGAGTCTTCCCTTTAAGATTTTACTGTTTGTTAGGATTAAGTTTGGTTATGACAATGAAAAGAAATAAGCAAGACTAAAATACCTTAAACAAGGTAACAACTTATTTCTTTCTTATATAAAGTGAAGGAGAGAGAGTTCAGGGCTTCTACAATGCTTCTTGGTACAAGATCCCAGGTTCCTGTCTTCCTGACTGGCTAGTAATAGTCTCCATTCCCAGGGTCTCCTTGTTATCCAAAATGCCTCCTGCAATTCCAGCCATCACATCTCTATTCTAACCCAAAGGAGGAGGGAACAGAAGGATAATGCACATGCTCCATTTAAGAATGCTTCCCACAGCCAGGCACATCATTTGCACGTATATCCCATTGGCAGAACTCATTCACCTGAGTTCCTACATGGCTGTCAGGAAGGCTAGGAAATTTTAGACTTTATTCAAGGTGGCCACGGCCCAGCTAAAACTTGGGAGATGGGTTAACAGATGTTAGGGGCCACCAACTAATCTTTTTCATAATAGTCATCTAACTCCTTCTATTTACTGTTAGAAAATATTCAGGGAAATTCTTGCTTGCCTTTTTTTTTTTTTTGAGATGGAGTCTTGCTCTGTCTCCGAGGTTGGAGTGCAGTGGCGTGATCTTGACTCACTACAACCTCCAGCTCCCAGGTTCAAGTGATTCTCCTGCCTCAGCCTTCCGAGTAGCTGGGATTACAAATGTATGCCCCCATGCCCAGCTAATTTTTTGTATTTTTAGTAGAGACAGGGTTTCACTGTGTTGGCCAAGTTGATCTCCAACTCCTGACCTCAAGCGATCTGTCCACCTCGGCCTGTGCCTGTCAAAGTGCTGGGATTACAGGCGTGAGCCACTGTTCCTGGCCAGTCACCTCTATTTTCAGATAGGCAATGTGGTATGGTAAAAGGTTATCATACTAAGCATCAAAAGAACAGAGTTTTGTCTTGGTTATATCACATACAACTAAATTGTATGACCCTGGAAAATTATAGGATTGTGTAAAATAGTGCAAAGAGTACTGGGCCTGGAGACAAAACCTTGGACTCATATTTTGGCTCCATGACTGACAGATGTATGACTTTAGTCTCCTCATCTGTAAAGTAGAAACAACAATGTATAACTTGCAGGATTGCTAGGAGGATTACATGATTAACGTATATGTACACTAGGCACATACTTATAATTTAAACTAACTAGTTTCCTTACTTCTCTAAGCTTCCACTTCATCATTAATGAAATTCTAACATTGCATGAAAAATTATGATACCAAAAAATAAAACATTTGTATAATAAACTGAAAAAAATGCTTCTAAGAATAACTGCAAGGTTAGAGATCTCCAATAAAATCAAATTCAAATGAAAGACACTGTGAACTTAGATCTTGGCATACCTCTGGGTTTTTTTGTTTGTTTTGAGATGAGGCCTTGCTATGCTGCCCAGGCTGGCCTTGAACTCCTGGGCTCAAGCGACCCTCTCACCTCAGACTCCCAAGTAACTGGACTACAGGTGTGTGCTGCTGTGTCGTGCGGTTTTCCTTTTTAAGAAGAAAAGTTTATCACATTATTATTGACACACAGGGCAGAATTTTCAGTGGTTGTTTTAGTTCTTAATTCACTTTTAAGTTTTTGTTTTTAGTTCAATCTTGTCATTTTCTTGGGGCAAGTAAAAAGTCATTCTTAAAATGAAAAAAATAAAAATAAAAATAAAAAAATGAAAAAGCTAGACCCAGTCATTGTATAAGTGGAAAACCTATCAGATTAGGAGAAAATTTCATTTCATTTAACAACTTTAGGCCCCAGGTTTCTTACTTGTTATCAGCAAAAATAAAAGTAACAGTGTCCTCTACTTATAAAGCATTTATGTTTAAAATTTTTGTTTAATAATACTTACTCACCAAATCTCAGAGATATTTAACAGAGACATTTGATGAAATTACCTTGAAAATATATGTGTCATTTTTACAATATCACTGATTAGAGATGTGAAAAATTCTCTTGGTGCAAAACACAATTTAGAGAAAAGGTATAGCATTCTCAGATATCAGGCTTGCCAGGATAGAATAGAAGATAAATATATTTAACAGTTTTAAACAAAAAAGAAAATATAAAAAGTAAAAGAAAATATTTAAAAGGAATAATTCTACAGAGAAAACTAGGCCTAGATAATTTTATTGGCTACCAACCTCTACTGAATATTCAATAACTAGTTATTTTCAAACTTACATAAACTATTTCAGAAGATAAAAAGAAGAAAGATCCCCTACTAGTTTTTGAGGCTGGCATAACCACAACCTGAGAATAGCATGAAAAAGGAAAATTGTATGCTTACCTCACTCATAAACATAGATACAAAAATTCTAAATGAGCTACTAACAGACTAGATCCACCAATGTATTAAACATAAATAGAGCATTGCTATGTTGGATTTATTCCAGGCATGCAAGGTTGGATTAACAACAACAACAAAAAACTTATCTTAATAAAATGATGTAATTCACTGTTAATTCACTCCTTAAGGAGCAGAAAATGGTTATTTCAACTTATGCAGAAAAAAAAGTGTTCAATAAACTTAAACATTGCATCCTGATTTAAAGACGAAGACAAAAGCGAAAAACAAAATGACAACAAAAATCACTCTTGGCAATTTATGAATAGAAGGCAATTTTTAAACTTTGACACACAGCATGTACAGAAAACAAAACAAATCCTGATAGTGAACAACATCATTAGCAAGAAAACTTAAAAACATTTTCTTTAAATTGAAAAGAAACTAAAACACCCATCATCTCTCCTCAAAAATATACTAATCACATAATTAGAAAAAGAAATAAAGAATACAAAGATTAAAAAGAAAAAAATCATCATTATTAACAAATAAGAATGGTTATTATTAAATGTTTTTTCCACATAAAGCCCTTTGAAATCTTTAGGTTACGTCTCATTAGAAAAATATTTAAAAATTTAACTATGTTAAAATAAAGAACTACTCCTGATCAAAGATATCATAAGATAAATGAAAAACATTACAAACAGAATATGCTCACAATGACAGAGAAATGATTTAAGTTCAGAATAAAATGATAAATCAGTAAAAGCTAAGATGGCCAACTAGATGCAGCCAGGAAGTTTCTTCCACTGAAAGAGACCAGACCATCAAGTAGACTGGCACCCTCCAAACAGATCTCTGGAAAAAAGGCATTGGGAGTGGACAGAAGGAGGATGCAAACCCTGGGCTAAAAGAAGAGGAATCTGGGAACCCTGCACAGTCCTGGGAGCACCAGGACTCATTCCTGGCCCCAAGCAGCTCCCAGGGAAGGGATGAGTTAAATAGATGTGGAGTGGCCTACTCTTACCATGGAGCTTTGAAACCCTAGCTGCAGGAAACCCCATGACTGCCAAAGACATTCGAGTTGGCAGGGGTAACTGCCTGGAGAGTTGGTGGAGACAGACCTCCAGCCTGCATGGAGCCCAGAGGGTTTGGCAGGAACAGTTGCAATGGAGCACAGCCATAGGTGCCCATCCCACAAGGCTCTCCATGCTCTTCTATGTGGCTTTCATCTTTGTTGACTGTCATACCTAAACAGAGTAGGGCTATTTTGCCTGTGGGATGGGGACAGTCTGATCTGAGTGCCCCCCAGTCTGTCAGCCTATCCCAGGGTCCCTGCTTGGCCACACCTGCATGCAGTGTGGCCTCAGCTGCCAAGTCAAAGTGCTTGCCAGTGGCCATCACCATAGCTCTTTCACCATTAGACTCTACCTAACAGTTGGAGAGCCTCTTCAGGCAGGCCCCTGCTGCAAGCACCCACCCACAGAACTCCTCCACTGGTGCATATCCAACTGCAGCCTCCCTGTGCTGCTTCAGCCATGTGTGTGCATGTGCAGGGCCCGCTGCTGCTCACTGCTGCTGGTGCATGTGCAGGAATGCCTACGGCCCACCGCTTTCCTGCTCAAGTGCTTTTACCAGCACCTCTCATCAGATTGTTGCTGCCAAGGCACACTTTGGCTCCTCCAGCACAGCAGGTTCCTAACTTTGAGGGGCCAGAGAAAAAAGCTTCAGGCCTGGTTCCATCTGCCACAGGGTTAGAGCACACAGGCTAGGAGCACTGAGCTGAATCTTGGCCCCTGAAATCATCCAGAAATGAAGCCAGTCAACTAAGCACAACTTATATCACAGTCAAACCCTCAAGGGTATCGAAGACGATAAAAGTAAAAGCCTTATCCAAAGGACAACAACTTCAAAGATTAAAGGAATATCAGCCCAGAAAGATGAGAAAAAAACCAGCATAAGAACTCTGGCAATTCCAAAGCCAGAGTGTCTTCTTACCTTCAAATGACTGCACTAGCTCCCCAGCTACCCAGACTGAAATGGCTGAAATGGTAGACATGTATTCAGAATCTGGAGGCCAAAATCACTGAGATTCAGGAGAAAGCTGAAACCCAATCCAAGGAATCTGAGAAATCCGATATAGTAATACCATAGCTGAAAGAAAATAGCAATTTTTAACAAGAACCAAACTGATCTTCTAGAGCTGAAAAACTCTCTACAATAATTTCATAATACAATCAGAAGCATTAATAAGAGAATGAACCAAGTTGAGTTAAGAATTTTAGAGCTTGAAGACCAGTTCTTCAAATCAACTCAGACAAAAAAAAAAATTTTTTTTAAATAAACAAAACCTCTGAGAAACATGGGATTACGTTTAAATAAATAAATAAAAAAAAAAAAAACCCCGAACAAATATATGACTCCATGCCATCCCAGAAAGAGGAGAGAGAATAAGCTTTTTGGAAAACATACTTGAGGGTATCTTCTATGGAAATTTCCTCAGTCTCACTAGAGAGGTCAAAATGTAAATTCAGGGGATTCAGAGAACCCTAGCAAGATACCATATAAGATGACCATGTCCAAGACACATAGTCATCAGATTCTCCAAGGTCAACATGAAAGAAAAAATATTAAAGAAAGCAAGAGAGAGGGGTCAGGTAACATACAAAGGGACCTTCAGGCTAACAACGGATCTTTCAGCAGAAATCTTGCAAGCCAAAAGAGATTGGGGGTCTACGTTCATACCCTTAAAGAAAAAAAATTCAAACCAAGAATTTTACATCCAGCCAAACTAAGCTTCATAAATGGAGGAGAAACAAGTTGTTTTTTAGACAAGCAACTGCTAAAGGAATTTGTTATCACTAGATCCTTAAGGGAGTACTGAACGTGAAAACAAAAGACTGTTACCTGCCCCCAGAAAAACACACTTAAGTACATAGCCCACTGACACTATAAAGCAGCTATATAATCAAATCTATATACCAACCAGCTAATAACATGAGGACAAAATCAAATTCACACATGTCAATATTATCCTTGAATATAAGTGGGTTAGATACCCCATTTAAAAGGCAAGAGTGTCAAGAAGCAAGACCCAAATGTATGATGTCTTTAAGAGACTCATCTCACAAGCTTTGACACGCACAGACTCAAAGTAAAGGGAAAGACAAAGATCAATCAAGCTAATAAAAAACAAAAGGTAGCAGGGGTATGGAGTCTCACTCTGTCACCCAGGCTGGAGTGCAGTGGTACAATCTTGGCTCACTGCAACCTCTGCCTCCCAGATTCAAGCAAGTCTCCTGTCTCAGCTTCCAGGGTAGCTGGGACTACAGGCACCTGTCACCATGCCTGGCTAATTTTTGTATTTTTAGTAGAGACAGTGGTTTCACCATGTTGGTCAGGCTGGTCTGAAACTCCTGACCTCAGGTGATCCACCTGCCTCAGCCTCCCAAAGTGCTAGGATTACAGGTATGAACCACCACACCCAGCAGGAGTTGCTATTCTTATTTCAGACAAAACAGGCTTTAAGCTAATAATGATCATAAAGGACAAAGAATGGTATGACATAATGATAAAGGGTTTAACTCAACAAGAACACTTAACTGTACTACATATATATGCATGCAACACTGGAGCACACCAATTCATAAAACAGGTTCTTAGAGACCTATGAAGAGACTTAGATAACCACATAGTAACAGTGGGAGACTTCAGGACTTTACTGATAGTGGGAGACAGATTATTAGGACAGAAACCTAACAAAGATATTTGTGACCTAAACTTGACAGTTGAACAAATGGTCCTAATAGACATCTACAGAAAACTCCACCCAACAACAGAATACACATTCTTCTTATCTGAACATGTCACATATGTGAAGATCAACCACACTCTCCACCATAAAGTAATTCTCAACAAATTTTAAAAAGCTGAAACCGTATCAGCCACATTCTTGGACCATAGTGCAATAAAAATAGAAATCAATACCCAGAAGAACTCTCAAAACCATACAATCACCTGGAAATTAAACAACCTGCTTCTGAATGACTTTTGAGTGAAGAATAAAGTTAAAGCAGAAATCAAGCAATTCTTTGAAACAAATATACACCTATACATAAACTTTGATGTACACAATATTTCATAATAATGCATAGTATAGAATGAATTGAATGCATATTGCTGCTTTGTCCATACTAAGAGTTGTTTTAGGAATTGAACTAAATATTACCTGAATCTTATCTACTGCCTTTGGTTTTACATTATCTCCATCGTAAAGTGTCTCTCCAAGAGATGTCTTTGTGTTTTTACATAACCTGGCTTCAGAAGATGGGGGGGGGGGGGGGGGGGGGGTGATTATCTTTATCCTTCCTCTTTCTTACGAAAATGCTCCAGTCTGATTTCTTCCAGATCCAGTTTCTCCATGGAACCAGACAATTCACTTTGAAGGCACTACTCTCATTTGCAGAATCATCTGTAAGCACCTATCTATGCATAGACTTAATATCCTCTTCTCACCTTATTTGTTGCATCTTTCATGTTCTGTAGCTGTTTGCAAATCTCTCTTAACTCTTCATTCTCAAATCTGACCCCAAAACAAGATTCTCCCAAACCAAACTAAGTAATCGACTTAGTCTTTCCACTCTTTATCTATTTTTCCTTTTTGTGCAAACAGCTCTCCCTCCCTTTTCAAGTGGAAATAGAATAAACCAGTCCCTTTCCTGGCAATTGCTCAGCTCTTTCTACCCATTTCCCAAATTCTGTCTCACCAAAGCATAGAAATGGAACCAGAAGACTTATACTATTCTTTAGAAATGGAAAGGGTCACATCATTGAAACCAAAGTTGTCTTTAGCAGAAATTTTTTTAAATAGGTTTTTCTGTTAGGAAAAGCTTGAAACATGTATAACTTAATATATTTTTCTTTTTTTTTTTTTTTCTTTTTTTTTTTTTTTTTTTTTGAGGTAGGATCTTGCTCTGTCTCCCAGGCTGGAGTACAATGGTGCTATCTCGGCTCACTGCAAGCTCCACCTCCTGGGTTCACGCTGTTCTCCTGCCTCAGCCTCCCGAGTAGCTGGGACTACAGGTGCCCACCACCACGCCAGGCTAATTTTTTTGTATTTTTAGTAGAGAAGGAGTTTCACCGTGTTAGCCAGGATGGTCTCAATCTCCTGACCTCATGATCTGCCCACCTCGGCCTCCCGAAGTGCTGTCTCAACTATAACATTGTACTTTTGGGTGAAAATACCCTCATGATATGATGTTAAGAATGTGACCTTTAGAGTCTGGCAGACTGAGATTAAATCTCAGTTTTGGTAAATTATTGAATGTCTTGGCACCTAATTTTCCTCTTTTGTTAAACTGGGATATAAATACCTACTTACTTAACAGCCAATACTTAATTGGCTGTTGTGAAATTAAATATAGTGATACTTACAAACATTTTGTGGAAAGTCTTGACCCTTGAAAGGCACTCAGTAACTGGTAGTTGAATTGTATATTCAAAGCCAGGCATGGTGGCTCATACTTGTAATCCCATCACTTGGGGAAGCTAAGGCGGGATGATTGCTTGAAGCCAAGAGTTTGAGACCAGCCTGGACAACACAGCAAGCCTAAATTTCTACTAAAAAAAAAAAATGTGTCGGCTGGGTGCGGTGGTTCACACCTGTAATCCCAGCACTTTGGGTGGCTGAGGTGGTTGGATCACCTAAGGTCAAGAGTTCAAGACCAGCCTTGCCAACATGGTGAAACCCTGTCTCTACTAAAAATATAAAATTAGCCAGGTATGGTGGTGCATACCTGTAGTCCTAGCCACTGGGGAGGCTGAGGCAGGAGAATCACTTGAACCCAGGAGGCAGAGGTTGCGGGAGCTGAGATTGCACCATTAAACTCCAGTCTGGGTGACAAGAGTGAAACTCCATCTCAACAAAGAAAAAAATGTGTATATTCAATATTCTACTAGAAGCAGTAGGGGGAAGAAGAACAAGTAAATAAATTGTGATTTCTCAGTGATTTGCCGTTTTTATATGAGGAGCTCACATGCATGCACATAGCACTGAGGACTATACAAAGAATAGGGACAGGAACAGGGACAGAAAGAGTCAGAGAGAACTTTTGGTGTGGAGTTTTCATGGACAGAGGGAAAGAGTCAACTACGGTAGGAAAAAAAAATTAGCTGAGATACATGGGGGCATACTCTGCAGCCTTACTGAATCAGTTCATTCATTCCTCCATTCATTCAGTATTCTTCAATTATTTGAACGGAAACAGAATGAACCTATTTAACTACGAAAGTAATTAGAATGGAGCCAGCCATGGTGGCTCATGCCTGTAATCCCAGCACTTTGGGAGGCCGAGGCAGGAGGATGACTTGAGGTCAGGAGCTCGAGACCAACCTGGTCAACATGGTGAAATCACATCTCTACTAAAAATACAAAAATTACCTGAGCGTGGTGGCACATTCCTGTAATCTCAGCTACTCGGGAGGCTGAGACAGGAGAATCGCTTTAACCAGGGAGGCAGAGGTCGCAGTGAGCTGAGATCGCACCCCTGCACTCCAGCCTGGTGACAGAGTGAGACTCCATCTCAAAAAAAAAGGAAAAGTAATTAGAACTCTGTTTGCCTCCATCATAGTCCCTTGTTCCCCACCACTATCTCTGAGATGGAAGGACTACAGATCCACAAGGAAAACAGGCAGGTGGTGCTCCACACTGTGGCTATAACTGCTGTCACATTTTTGAGTGATGTGCTGTTCTTCACTCTCACCCTCATCAGTACTTCTCTTGTATATTCATCCTGAGACAGTGAGACAGCAATTTCCAGAAAACACCTAGGCAAGAAGGAGAGAAAGAATTAGCGGGAGTTCCTTGCATCCTGGGAGGATCATTCCCCATTAGCAACATGCAGAAGGGGAAAGAAATAGGAAGAGCTGGTAGAAATGACCAGAAAAAAAAAAAAAAAAAAAATAGACCAAAGTGTACCTCATGTGGCCCCAGCCTTCAATCACTGGTTTGTGCGATGTGTTACTGTGGCTCTGTATTCTGAATACCAAAGGTCTGGTCATCTATGCAGTTGATGAGAAAGAAGCTCAGTGTTTTCCAGGACTGAGGACCCTCCTCATCTTATTTTATTTAGAGGCAGTGGAGTATATGGTTAAACATGTGACACTGAAGCTGACAGTCTGGGTTTCAATCCTTATCCTGCGCCTTGCTGACTCTGTAACTTTAAGCAAGATAGTTCAGTTCTCTGCCTCAATTGTTTCATCTGCAAAATGGGGATGATCTTGGTGTGCCCGCTTCACAAAATTATTGTGAGAAGTAAATGAGTTAACACATGAAAGTGCTAAGAACAGAGTGACTGTTAGGAAAAGTGCTAATTGGTATATTTGTTAAGGGTCAGAAAGAAGAGAAGGTAGTTCTTACTTATAATCAGAGCTCTAGGCTCCAGTTCTGCTGCCTCTTGTTCTCACGTTATCTGGCTGCCCTTTCACTCCTATGATCACTCTTATTTTGCAACCCATGTCTCTAACTTCTCTGGAACTGCTGACCTCTTCCTACCCACACACCACCGCCCATGTCACTGCCTATCTTGACTGTAGATTTTTGAGAGTGTCAAAGAAAAATCATTAGAGTTTGAACAAGAGTTCATCTTGGGCAGCAGGATGACACCAGGGAGCATTAACAGTGACTGGGACTCGGACTGGGAGCTGCTTATAGCACTGGGGCCATCAACATTGAGGAGAGGAAATGGGGAAGGGGAATCAACACGGGGCCTGAGAATGCGCAAGGCAAAATCACTAGACCAAAGGAGCAAGAAATGTAACACGTAATCACTACGTTGAAGAAAAGGGTCCTGGTTTCACTAAAGATTAAAGAACCTGTGCTGAGCAAAGAAACCAGTAAAAATAATTCTGCACAAAGGCCATACTGAAAACAAGCATTTAAAAAGTTTGAATAATTATGAGAAAATTTGAAGCTTTCTATCAAAAAATAAGTTACGTTAAAAAGAACAAAAGTTGGGATAACATCTGCAAGATGAAATGCCAAAGAACAAAAAGACAACACTTAAGATTTGAGAGAAAAAAGAAAGCAGAGACTCCCAATTTTGTACTAGTCCAGCTTTCTAGGTCAAAGAAAAATATTTTCTTAAATAAGCAAAAAGCTAGAAAATGCATTGTCTACGTACACCTCATGAAAAATTTATTTGAAGACACAAAAGTAGTCAACTGACATAGAAAGCAAAACTAAAGAATAGGAGCATGGCGCTTTATACTGATTTGCAGGTTTTTCTTGTTAGGAAATACTAAGTTTGGGGTTTTTTAAAGTAATTATAGTTAATTGTTCTTAAAAAAATAGAAAATATAGCAAATGTTGGAATAACCCTACTCTAGGAAAATTATTTTTTTCATTTTTAGTTGACATGTAATAATTTTACATGTTATGGGATAAAGTGATATTTGAGTCATGTATTTTACATGTTATGGGATAAAGGTGATATTTGAGTCATGTATACAATGTGTGATGATCAAATCAGGGTAATTAGCATGGTGAGAACCTGGGATATTTGCTATTTTCCCTTTATGATTTTCATCTTCCCCCCAAATTTTTACCCTACACTAACACATGTTACAGCAAACTCACAGTACATTTGTGTTCATAAAAATGATATTAAAATCAATATATGCAAAAATATATGCAAAATTCTTTCCTCCAGCTATTTGGAAATATATAAGACATTGACATTAACTGTATTTACCCTCTGGTGTTATAGAACACTAGGACTTATTCCTCCCATCTATCTGTGATTTTGTATCCATTAACCAACCTCTTCCTCTTCTCCCCTCTCTCATCCTCTAATAACCATAATTCAATTCTCTACTTCTATGAGCTCAAGTATTTTTTAGCTTCCACATATGAGTGAGAGCATGCAGTGTTTAAATCTCTGGGCCTGGCTTATTTCGCGTAATATAATGTCCTCTAGGCTCATTCATGTTGCCATGAATGACAGACTTTCTTTCTTTTTTACGGCTGAAGAATATTCCATTGTGTATATACCACATTTTCTTTATCTGTTCATTTGTTAATAGTTAATATATAGGTTAATTCTATACCTTGGCTATTGTCAATAGGACTGTAATAAATATGTGGATGCAGATATCTCTTTGATATACTGATTTCTTTTCCTTTGGATAAATATCCTTTACTAGGATTGCTGGATCATATGGTAGCTCTATTTCTAGTTTTTTGAGAAATTTTTGTGCTGTTCTCCATAGTGGCTGTACTAATTTACATTCCCATCAACTGTGTATAAGAGTTCTCTTTTCTCCACATTGTCTCCAGCATTTGTTATTTTTTGTCTTTTTGATAAGAGTCATTTTAACTGGGGTGAGATGGTACCTCCTTGTGGTTTTGATTTGCATTTCCCTGATGATTAGTGGTGTTGGGCATTTTTTCATATGCTTGTTGGCCAATTGTACATATTCTTTCTAAAAATGTCTCTTCAGATCCTTTGCTTATTTTTAAGTTGCATTATTTGGTTTTTGCAGTTGGGTTGTTTGAGCTTCTTGTTTATTCTGGAGATTGCTCCTTTGTTGGATGAATGGTTTCTGAATATGTTCTCCCATTCTACAGATTGCCTCTTCACTCCATTGTTTCCTTTGCTGTGCAGAAGCTTGCCAGTTTGCTATACCACACTCGTCATTTTTCCTGTTGTTGTCTGTGCTTTTTAAGTGTTATCCATAAAACCTTTGCCTAGACCAGTGTCCTGAAGCATTTCTCTTACATTTTCTTCTTTCAGTTATATAGTTTGAGGTCTTATATTTAAATTTTTAATCCATTTTATTTATTTTCATATATAACAAAAGATAGGAGGCTAATTTTTAAAGTAATCAATTATTCTTAAAACCAATAGAAAATATAACAAATGTTGGAATAATTCTATTCTAGGAAAGTTATTTTTAACAATGAAGAACAATACTGCATAGAGCTACTGGAATCTTGGTATTCTGTGCATATAAAACCCATATTAAGTATCCTGCGTCATTGTGACAGAACTAGAAACTAATAAAATTAGTGGCGGATATTAACCTAAATCATACCTCTCTTTATGTCATCTTTTACCTAGTACTTATTCGTATCCCTTATAAGTATACTTAAAAATTAGTGGGTGTGTTTTTCTTTCAACTACATAAATTACATGAAAATAAACATAAGAAAATGTAATATTTACTGTGGAAGGTGAGACATGGGAGATTTGCAATTTTCCCTTTATGATTTTTATTCTCCCCCCCAATTTTTTACTCTACACTAACACATATTACAGTGAACTCATACTATATTGGTGGTCATAAAATGATATATATTGGTGGTCATAAAATGATATTAAAATCAATATATGCAATTGGATGTATTCCATATGACTACAACCTTGTCAACAATGTACTAAAAATAACTGTGAAAATAATTACAACAGCTTTACAATGGTTACTTCTGGATTACAGCACTATGGGGGATTGTTTTAATCTCCTCCTACTTTTTCTGTATTTCCCAAACGTTCTATGATGAGCACATGATATTTTTATAGTGGATAATAAAAAATAAAATAAAACAAATCTAGGGGGCATGGATCAGCATGGCAGAGATGAGTACGGCAGAGAGAACTGTTCCAGGTTTGAAGCCAACAGAAGCTCTGAAGGAGTTTCTGGTAACTTTCTGCCCTAATCATCCGCTTGCCGTGACAGCCACAGGCTCCCTCCTGCGGCTCCTGAGATCACTTTTAAATATGTACGTATGTGTGTATGTAAGGGCATATGTGTGTACATATGTGTGCATGTGCGTATATATATATTTACATTAAGAGTACACAAATATAATCTCACTGCAGACATACAGACATTACAGATAAAGCTAAAAGTCTCTCTTGATTTTCAGCCCCAATTTTTGTCTCCAATCCAGATGTGTGTTTGATCATCATACTTTATAGATGTGAGTTTGCCACAGTAAAATCACAACTCATTCAGACATTTATACCTGCAATTATACACATAGCTGTTCATATAGAATTTGACAATATTGATTTATGCTCATGTGTTTGTATAACTGGTATTTTAACGTTTGCATCGTCTTCTCAAACATATCTCATGGAGAACTTTCTCTGGCCATCCACCTAACTCTATATTTTCACCTGGTATGAGTAACCAGGTTGTGAACAATCATTTGTTTCTTAATCAAGAAAAATGGGCTGGGCATGTTGGCTCACATCTGTAATCCCAGTACTTTGGGAGGTCAAGGAAAGAGGATTCCTTGAGACCAGGAGTTCAAGACCAGCCTGAGCTGGTCATACCGAAACCCCATGTCTACAGATAATACAAAAATTAGCCGGGCAGGGTGGCACATGCCTGTAATTCCAGCTACTCCTGAGGCTGAGGTGGAAGGATCACTTGAGCCCAGAAGGTCAAGGCTACCGTGCGCCACTACACTCCAACTTGGCCAACAGACCAGACTCTTTCTCAAGAAAAAAAAAAAAGAAATATTATTAACTTTAGGCATTCTGCAATTGGTATCAACTTTTCATTGTTACAAAAGAAATCTAGCAATGAACATGCTTCCTACATGCATTTTAAATGGTCCTCTGTGGAGATATCAAAAATTAACGAAATGTAAGGCATGTATTTTTTTAATTTAAAAGACACTGCCCTCTAATGCCTTCCCATGAATCTTCGCACTAGCAGTGTTGAAAGGGTACCCATATCTTTCCCCACACTTCATATTATTAAACTTGCTGTGTGTTTTTGTTTTGTTTTGTTTTGTTTTGTTTTTGCCAGCCTTGTCATATTGAAAGTATTTCATTGTTGTTGATTTCCCCTGATTGCCAGTGAGGTTGCATCCAAATTTTTTGACTTTCAAAGTTTGCATCTCTCCATCTCACCTCTCAATCTGCCCTAATCATCTTAACCCCTGTTACCCAGGTTGGTATCACCAGCTGTCTGGCCCGGATGCTGTGAGCACAGAAAATGAATAAGAACTTTCTTAGTAACTTTTATTTGGCTGTTCATAGCACAGCAGGGAAAGACGCACGGCTATGGAATTTCAATCTGTCCTTTCTTGGCCACTTCCCCAGCAGTTGCCTTTTGCAGTAGAAAATGCACTGGCGTAATAGGCAGAAGTATGAGTGCAGGTTTTGCCACTTCCTGCTTCTATACCTTTGGAGAGTTTTCCATAATTTTTGGCTTCAGAGTCATCATTTATTAAGAATAATTGACAATACCTGTTATCCTAGTTTACAGATGTAAATGGGTGCCCCATGTGTTTAAGTATGTTTCCCATTACCCTAGTTCCTAGTAAAATTCCAAATGCTTTGCTCAGTTCCAGCTTGTGTGAAGTTGGAGGGTTCTCAGCCCATTTCCACACAAGTTGTCCAAGTTTCCTACCCAATGTTAAATGACCTGACCAATGTTTATGACTATCTGTTGATTAGTCATCCATAGGCAACTGGTTGGCAACCGGATTTGCACTTAAGTCAGTTCTGAACTAAATCCTTTCTACCCTACTTCTTGGCCTTCCTGGAAGGAGGATCCCTCATGCTAATTCAAAGACGTGTTCTTTGTACTCCTTTTCTCTTGTTCAAGTTAACTTCTAGCTTCTTCCTCTTTCCTCTTATCTCTAGTCTTATCCAGTTTTAAGAAAATTGTATCTGTGAATAGACTTTTGTTCTGAGTTTTATTTTGGATAGTGGTGGGGAAGAGGTCAAAAAGAGAGGAAAATACACAGAACACGAACACACAGACACACACACACATGCACACACACACAAGCTTTGGGCTATAACCCTGTGGCCCAGGTCAGTATGAAGAATCAAACGAGATAGTATATATGAACACTTTTGTAAACTATAGAGCTCCATACAATTAACGATATAATTAATATTAAAACGTTCCAGGTGAAGCAATATCTTTTATTATTTTCATCTTCCAAGCAGGAGTAGCCATTCCTTTTGCCAGCCAAATGAGCCTTATGCTCCTGTAGTCCTGTACACAGGCTGACAAGCTAAACTGAGCCATACCAGACCTGCCCATATTTTATAGCTATCCTGAGAGTAGGATCCTCCTCCTCTCTCATTCTTCATCCCTTACAATAGGAAACCTATCTCACTACCTCAGGGAAGGACTGTGAGAAGCATTCTGGTCTGAGTGAGTGACCGCCTTTCATTTTTGAAACCTGAATGGCTCAAGTCTAAGGGTGAAATATGTGCAGCTGAGTAACTACAGATGATAATGCCCAATCCTGGTAGAAGGACTCCACCCTCCAAGAGGGTTATTTGTAATAGGAATTGCATGGTTTCCACATGTTCTTCTGGCCTGAACATCCATGTGCTTTTCTCTCAGGTCTTTGAGGCATAAAAGCTCAGCCCCCAGCTCAGCCTGCCTCAGTAGAAGCCACAAGCCAAACAGTTGATTTCTCTCATCATTTCCATTCTGGTTTCTCATTATAGTTTCATGTTCTTGAATGACTATTCCTAATCCTATTCACCGGCCAGGCGCAGTGGCTCACACCTGTAATCCCAACACTTTGGGAGGCTGAGGCGGGCAGATCACGAGGTCAGGAGATCGAGACCATCCTGACTAACACAGTGAAACCCCATCTCTACTAAAAATACAAAAAATTAGCTGGGCGTGGTGACATATGCCTGTAGTCCCAGCTACTTGGGAGGCTGAGGCAGAAGAATCACTTGAACCTGAGAGGCGGAGGCTGCAGTGAGCTGAGATCCTGCCACTGCACTCCAGTCTAGGCAACAGAGCAAGACTCTGTCCCAAAAAATGGCTCATCCTCTCTGAAGGACGGCAGAGACACGGACTGGGCAGTAAGGAGCCAAGTTCAAGTCTTGACTTCATCACCAGCAAGTAGCTGCGTGGCTACAAGCCTCACTTCCCTGTGAGGTCAAGGAAGTGCAGTGTAGGGGATTACAGTACAGATTTCTCTGGGTGCTTCATTTTCTTCACTGATGAAACAAAGACAAAATACCACTTGAAACATTGCAGAGATTAAGTAGAGTAAAAGGTGAAAAACACTTAAAATAGTATCCGATGTGCCTAATACTCCTGAACTTCAGTTTCTGCATCCATAAAATGCAAAAACAGAATGAATAATTCTGTAAAGGCTTAATCTAGCTGATAGCTAAGACTGAGTTTTGCAAAATAGAGATGTAATAGTAATACTGTTACAAGAAGTCGGGCTCTCTTCCTCTCTTTCATACACTTGGCTGTGCTCTGGACATACCCATCTTTTCTATTTGACAGACTGAGTAGGCAGCCTCAACAGTGGCAAGAAACTTTTTCAGCCAATAGAAAATAACTCCACCTGAGGGAATAGGAAAAGCAGGACAGATTTTGATCTGAGTTGAGAAGAAGAAGGGTAATTTGGGAGGGAGAGAAAGCCAGAGATGGCAGGAGCGGGGTACTCTCAAGGTTGGGGAGAGCCTGGAATGTTTGAGACCAAAGTGCCTGCAAGAGGGTTACAGTGGGCAACAGAGAATGGGCTGGAGAGACGAATGGGACCCAAATTCTGAGCAGTTTTAAATCTATGTGAAGAATTTGAACTTTATCCTCTCAGGAAGCAAAACCCACACAGATCTTTAAGCAGAGGACAGATCTTGCCAGGTTTGCATGCCAGGATAATAACTCTAGAATCAGAGTTTTCAAACCACTGTAGTAGGAATTATTAGAGGCAATTCGACTGGTTGGGAGGTTGGTGAGAGAGATGAGAACCAAGACTCAAGCAGAAGGAATACAAGTTAAGAGTCGGAGTTAGATTAAGCAACCATTTTTCAGGTACGTGTTATGAGATCTGGATATCGATTGCATGTGGGAGATGGGGCAAGAGGTCATTTTCTAATGTGGAGTAATCAAGAATAACAGCAAGTCTGAAAGGAGCTTCATTTGTGACATGGCAGGTTTGGGGTGTCCATGGGGCACTCCATGTAAATACTTCGTCACCTACACATGCCAAGCACTATAGTGCATTCTAAAGATAAAGTGGTAAGCAAGGCCACATATTTGTGCAGCATATGTTCTAATGGGAGAGGCAGACAATAAATGGATTAAGTAGATAAACCAAATAATAGCAGTGATGTTTTTGTGACGATTACATTGAGGGAAACAAAGAAGGTAATAGGAAAGAAGCAAATGTATAAAATTAGACATTCAAGTTTGGTGTTGAAGAGAGATACCAAAGCAAGTTGGTTTGAGTGACAAAATAAACAAAGTAATATTGCAGTATAACCCACGTTTCCAAATAAATGTTCATGAGTCTCCGTACTAACATTAATAAATGTTTGAATACATTCTTAAAAACTGGAGAGAATAGACAATTTCACATACAGAAGATTTCAAATAATTTAGGTAGATACTCTGCTCTTAAGGAGACAAATCATAACTCCCTTCTCCTTAAGTGTGTGATGCACATAGAGACTTCCTTCTAAAGGGAATGGAATGAAAAAAAGGGAAAAGGGTAACATAACAGAGAGAAAGCCTTATAAACACTAGATCAAGGTTGACATCATCAATTACAAATCATGTGGATGGTACGTATTTTTGGTATGATATGATGAAAATGGCACTTTACCTCTGTATTACTTCTCCAAATCCCATAACGTCAGTCTCATCATGAAACAAACATTATACAAAGCCCAAGTGAGGAACATTCTACAAAAATACCTGATCAGTATTCCTCAAAACTGCGAAGGTCACCAGCAAGAAAAATCTGAGAGGCTGTCATCTCCAACAGGAGCCCGAGGAGAAATGATGACTAAATGTAATGTGGGGTCTTGGAAGGGATCGTGAGACAGAAAGAGGACACTAGGTAAAAATGAAGAGAATTCAAAGTATGAAATTTAGTTAAAAATTATGTGACAATATTAGTTCATTAGTTGTCACAAATGTACCACAATAATGTAAGAACAGGGGAAACTGAGTAAATGGGAATCAATCTTTGGGTAGGATTTCTTTCCTCTGAATGGTCATGTTTTCCTGTATATTCTGATGATAGAATCTAGATTTCCTTTAAAAGTAGAGAATTTTGTCTGTATTACTTTTGAGAGCCATGTTTAGTGCAGGGACATAAACCTGAAAGTTAACTACAAACTTATGCCAACGTGATGGAACTGCCTTAGTCAAACTGGAGCTAACATGGAAAACTACCTGGTATAGAAGCATCCTGACTTCTCATTCAACTTGAACATTTTTTATGTAATGGAAAAATATCTGGCAGTTGTATATAAGGTTAAGTTCACTAAACTTAATCAAATTTTGGAACAAAAATGACATAATACACTCAACATTCCATTATCTATTCTCAGATAACCCCAAAATCATTTATATGGAATGTAATTTTTCATTTTTGGCCACAGATTTTCCTCCATAATTATGCTTGGCTTTGAATATGGCTTTAATTAGTTTACAGCAGAAGATAGCAGTAGTGCCAAGAGGCTCCTTCCCGCAAGCCTCTTTAGAATACTATAAGGTCATTGAAAAACAAAATATTTTTTAGCAGCAGCAACAGGAGAAATGATCTTACCTTCTGAAAATCCTGGCATGACTCCCTGTCATAATTCATATAGCAGAGAAAACATCTGTAAATGGACCATCCAATCAGCAAGCTTTCCATGTACCTACGTTCATCTCTCAGAACTCACCTTCTTCCTGAACACACTCTCCAAATTCATCACAACGGTGGACTCTAGAAAATGGCTAGCTGAGTTCTGATCCTCATTTTCAACTTGGAAGTTGTGTGACCATGGGATAAATTACTCATCTTCTCCTTACCTCATTCTCCAAATCTAGGAAGTGTACATTTTCTAGCAATTAAAAAAATATGGCAACAGGACTCTTGCTTCCAGCTATGATGGAAGATCTTACATGAGGTCAAACCTCTCACTGGGAACAAATATAAATTTCAGATACTGTATAATAAAAAAACGCAAAGAAACAACAAAATAGCTGCACAAAGGCATTTGGAAAACAACTAAAACAGAATTTGAGGGGTCAAGGTGACAAAGAAAAGGGAAACACATTGAAGTGAGCAGGGCTTTTGCCACTGCTTTTATACTTCTAAAAATCAATTTTATTGAGGCATAAATGTCATAAGAATATGCATAGCTGTTAAATGTGCATTCAGTGAGTTTGGGCACATGTATACACCTGTGTCATTTCCATCACACTGAATATACGGAACACTTTCATCATCCAGGGAAGCTTCCTAGTGCACTTTCGCTGTCAATTCCAACCAACCTGCACTGCCCCAGGCAACCACTGATATGATTTCTATTACCATGACTTAATTGTGCCTGTTATAGACTTCATGTGAATAAAATCATCCGTATGTAATACAGCATATCTGGCTTCTTTCACTTTGTGTTATTTGTTGTGAGATTCATCCATAGTTTAGGACTTAGCAGTTCATGTTGCATCCTCTTGATGATGCTTCACATGTTTTGAAGATCTGTTATTACAGAATACATCTCTAGGATTGCTTCTTCCTCACAACCTCTCTTATGATTACAACAGCATTCATTGTCTTAAAATTTATTTTTCTGTTGTTAATATGGCTACATGAGCTTTCTTATGCTTATTCTTTGCATAGTGTGTCTTTTCCTATCCTTTGACTTTCAATTTTAGGTTGAAAATACGTCTCTTTGCAAACAATGTAGATTTGGATCTTATTTCTCATCCAATCTAAAAATCTCTGTTTTTAAATTGGAGTGTTTAATTCATTTACGTTTAATGTAATTATCAATACTGTTGAACTTCAGTCTATCAGCTTATTTCTGATTTTTTCTTTTTATTCTGTGGCCCTTATTTCACAAAATATTTTTACTATTTTCTCTATCTTTTCTATTGGTTAACCTCTTCCTATTATTTTTTAGTAAGTTTTAGTCAGGGTCATAATGGGTATCCTTAATTTTTCACTGTCTACCTTGAATTAATATTACATACTTTGCATACACTGTAAGACTCTATAACAAACGTAATTCCATTTATATTTTATCTTGCCCTTTAAACTATTATTTCAAGTATTTTTGTTCTATGTATTATTGTGCAAAATTCTTTGTTTTTATTTTTTATTTAAATAGTCAATTGACTTTTAGAGGATTTTTAAAAAATTCTTAAAATTATCCTAATATTTACCATGCCCAATACTATTTATTTCTTCTCAAAGATCTGAATTTCCATGTGGTAACTTTTCCTTTGTGCTGCATTTGTTTTTAAGTATTTTGTATTGCAAAATGTGCCTTTTAAAATTTAATTTTCCAGTTATTTGCCACTGCTATGTAGGAGTATCATTGATTCTATGTTAACCTTGTTAGCAGAAAACTTACTAAATTTACTTATTAATTCTTGTCTCTAGATTATCTTGGATTTTCTTTATAGCAATCATGTTGTCTACCTGATACAGAATAGTTTTATGTATCCTCCCAAATACTTATGACTTTTATTTTTGTTGTTGTTGCCTTATTGCACTGGTAGGAGTTACAGTATGATATCAAATAAAGTTAGTGTTAGTAAGCATCTCTGTTTCTTTCTTGATCTCATTTGGAAAGATCTCAATATTTGATCATTTAGTGTGTTATTTGGTGTGATCTTCTTGTAAGATACTCTTTGTCATATAAAAGAAGTTCCTTTCCATTTCTAGTTTGCCAAGACTTTCCTTTTTATTATGAATTAAAATGTTAACTCTTTTATACCCATGTTGCTTAAGTATACTTATTTTTATTAAACATAACTGCAGAAAGAGATAAATGTGTGTTTTTGTTTGTTTTGTAATTGTTAATGTAACTGTTATTAAACATTAATTACATTATCAAAAATTACAGGGCAATATCTTTCATGAGCACAGATAAATATTAGCACATTGAATTCAGCATTATATTAAGTGTATAATACATCACAATCAAGTGAAAGCAATTCTAAAAATACAAGTTTGGTTTAGCATTTGAAAGTCAGGTAATAAAATTCATTGCATTAAAAATAAAAAATAAAAATCATGTGACTATCTCAAAAGGTACAGATGAAGCATGTGCTAATTTACCATGAAATATACAAGATGTGTACACTAAAAACTACAATATATTACTTATTTTTAATGAATAGGATATACCATATCTTATTAAAGTAAATATCATAAAGATGTCAATTTGCCCAAACTGACATGTATGTTTAATATGGTATCAATCAAAATCCCACTAAGAGGTTTTTTAATTGATACATAGTAGTTGTAAATATTTTGGGGGCACATGTAATAATTTGATACATTCATATAATGTGTAAAGATCAAATTAGGGTAATTGGGATATTCATCACTGTTTTAGTTAAGTGTTGCTAAAAGGGAATACCTGGGGGTGGGTAATTTATAAAGTAAAGAGGCTTATTTGACTCATGGTTCTGTACGTTACGTTCTGCAAGAAGGATGGTGCTGGTATCAACTTAGCTTATGGTGAGGGCCTGGACTGTTTCAACTTATGACAGAAAGTAAAGGGGAGCTGGCTTGTCCTGAGATCATATGGTAAGACAGGATGCCAGAGACAGAGGGAAGCGAGGCCAGGCTCTTGCCAGTTCCAGCTTTCACAGGAACTCGTGGAGTGAGACCTCACCCATTACTATGAGAATGGCACCAAGTCTTTCCTGAGAGCTCTGTCCCCATGAGCCAAACACCTCCCATTGGGTCTTATCTCCAACACTGGGGACCAAATTTCAACATGATATTTGGAGGGACAAATATCTAAACTATAGCAATTCCCTTAAATATTTATCTTTTCTTTATGCTAGGAACATTTGAATTATTCTCTTCTAGCTATTTTGAAAGATACAATGGATTATTGTTAACTATAATCGCCTTCCTGGTCTATCAAACACGAGGTCCTATTTCTTTTATCTGACTATATATTTCCACCCATAAATTGCTCTCACATCATTCTTCATTCCCCCCACCACACTCTTCCCAGCCTCTGGTAATCACCAGTTTACTCTCTATCTTCATGAGATCTACTTTTTTAGTTCCCATGTGAATAAAATCATGCGATATTTGTCTTTCTGGACTTGGCTTATTTTACTTAACATAGTGACCTCCAGGTCCATCCTTGTTGCTGCAAATGACAAGATTTCATGCTTTTTAATGGCTGAATAATAGTCTATTGTATATATATACACCACATTTTCTTTATTCACTCATTCATTCATTGATGAGAGCTTAGGTTGATTCCATATTTTGACTACTGTGAATAGTGCTGCAGTAAACATGGCAGTGCAGATATCTTTGATATACTAATTTCCTTTCTTTTTTATACCCAGCAGTGGAATTACTGGATTATTTGGTAGTTATATTTTTAGCTTTTGAGAAACTGTTTGCCTGAAAAACTATTTTCCATAGTTGCTATGCTAATTCACCTCCCCACCAACAGTGTATAAGCATTCCCCTTTCTCCACATCCTTGCCAGCATCTGTTATTCCCTGTCTTTCTGATAAAAGTCATTTTAACAGAGAGATATGATATGTCATTATGCTTTTGATTTGCATTTCTCTGATAGTGATGTTGAGAATTTTTTCATATACCTGTTGATAACGTCTTTCATTAAGATTTTTTGCCCATGTTTAATCAGCTTATTTGATCGTTTTTTCTTGCAATTGAGTTGAGTTCTTTACATATTCTGGTTATTAATCTGTTATCAGATGAATAGTGCACAAGTACTTTCTCCTTTCTGCAGATTGTCTCTTCCTTTTGTAGGTTGTTTCCGTGTGCTATGCAGAAGATATTTAGCTGGATGAAACTCCATTTTGTCTAGTTTTTTGAGTTCTTACACACACAAAAATCTTTACACAGACCAATGTCCTGGAGAGTTTTCCTAATGCTTTCTTCTATTAGTTTTATAGTTTCAAGTCTTAGATTGAAGTATTTAATCCATTTTGATTTGGTTTTTGTATATGGTGAGAGACAGGAGTCTCATTTCATTCTTCTGCATATGAATTATCCAGTTTTCCCCACACCATTTATTGAAGAGACTATTCTTTCCCCATTGTATGTCCTTGGAACCTTTGTTAGTTGTAAATTTATGGATTTATATCTGGGTTATCTGTTCTGTTTCATTGGTCTAAGTGTCTGATTTTTTATGCCAATATCATGCTATTTATTAGCTTTGTAGTGTATTTTGAAATCAGGTAGTGTGATGACTCTAACTTTCTTTTTGTTCAGGATGCTTTGGATATTTAAAGTCTTTTGTGGCTCCATATACATTTTTTAAAGTTTATTTTTATACATCTATTTATATAAAGGATGTCATTGGTATTTTGATAGGATTGCATTGAATCTGTAAATTGCTTTGGGCCATATTGACATTTTAACAACATTAATCCTTCCAATCCATGAGCATAAAAATATATTTCCTTTCTATGTGTGTGTCCTCTTCAATTTTTTTCATTAGTGTTTTATATTTAACTCAGATTTTTTTGTTGATTTTCTGACTGAATAATCTGTCAATTACTGAGAGTGGGGTGTTGAAGTCCTCTTTTATTATTCTACTGAAGTCTATCTCTTCCTTTAATCTATTGCAATTTGCTTTATATACTTCAGAGTTTTGTTGTTGAGTGGATATTTGCAATTTTTACATACTCTTGCCAAATTGACCCCTTTATCATTATATAGTGACCTTCTTCATTTCTTTTTACATTCTTTAACTTGTGGTTCATTTTATCTAGTATAAGTACAGGTAACTCTGCTCTATTTTGGTTTCCACTTGCATGGAATATCTTTTTCCATCCCTTTACTTTCAGTCTGCATGTATCTTTATAGGTGAATTGAGTTTCTGTCAGGCAGCATATTCTTGGGTCTTCTTTCTTTATTCATTCAGCCACCATGTCTTTTAGTTGTAGAATCGAGTCCATTTACATTCAGTGTTATGAACAAGGACTTAGTACTGCCATTGTGTTTTGTATTTTCAGGTTTCTGTTTGTTTGTTTGTTTGTTTGTTTTTTGAGACACAGTCTCACACTGTCGCCTGGGCTGGAGTGCAGTGGCGCGATCTCAGCTCACTGCAACCTCCACCTCCCGGGTTCAACCAATTCTCCTGTCTCAGCCTCCTGAGTAGCAGGGATTACAGGTGCCTACCACCACACCTGGCTAATTTTTTGTATTTCAGTAGAGATGGGGTTTCACTGTGTTGGCCAGGCTGGTCTCAAATGCCTGACCTCATGATCCATCCACCTCAGCCTTCCAAAGTGCTGGGATTATAGGCAAGAGCCACTGCACCCTTTATTGTTTTTAACATCCTATTCCTTTATTCCTTTCCAACTATCTTCCTTTCTGGTTAAGTGATTTTTCTCTGAGAGAGTGTTTTAATTCACTGCTTTTTATTTTTAGTGTATTTATCAGAGGTTTTTGCATTGTGGTTAGCATGAGACTTATAACAGTTCTTATAGATATAATAAGTTATTATAAAGAGATGAGAACTTATCTTAGATCACAAAGAAAATGGAAATAAATAAAAAATAAAAGCAACTCCACACTTTAATTACACCCTCCTATATTTGACTTTTTGTTGTCTCAATTTATACATGTTTACACTGCCTATATCTTAACTGGTTGCTGTAGCTATTACTGATTTTGATAGATTTGTCATTTAGGCTTTATACTAGAGTTATGAGCAGATTGTGTACCACAATTACAGTATTAGAGTATTCGGTCTGTGTACATAATTTTACCAGTGGGTTTCATAATTTCAGTTTTTAAAATTTTTCATGTTAATGTTTTCTCTTTCAGATTGAAAAACTCCATTCAGCATTTTGTATAATATGAGTCTAGTAGTGGTAAATTCACTCAGCTTTTGTTTGTGTGGGAAAGACTGTCTCTTCCTTGTTTTTGAAGAAGAGTTTGGTGGATACAATATTCTTGGATGACAGTATTTTATTTTCTTTCAGCACTTTAAAGATGTCATCCTGCTCCTCCTGGCCTGTGCAGTTTTCATTGAGAAGTCTGTTGTTAGATGAATTGGATCTCATTTGTATGTTATTTGCTTCTTTTCTCTTGCCACGTTTAGGATCCCCTCTTTGTTTTTGGCCTTTTTGGTTTGATTTTTATGTGCACTGGTCTAGTCTTACTAGGGTCACATCAGTTTGGTCTTCTCTAAACTTTCTGTACCTGGATATTTATCTCTTTTCCAAGTTTTGGAAAGCTTTTTCATTTCCGTGGGTACACAGTAGGTGTATGTAATTATGGGGTACATGAGATATTTTGGTACAGGCATCCAATGTTTAATAATCACATCACAGAAAATTGAGTATCCAGCCTCTCAAGCATTTATCCTTTGTGGTACAAACAATCCAATTGTACTCTTTTAGCTCTAAAAATGTACATTTAAATTATTATCTACTATAGTCCCCCTGTTGTGCTCTCAAATAACAGGTCTTACTCCTTCTGTCTAAGCATTTTTTTGGTACACATTAAGCATGTCCACCTTCCCCTAACATCTCCGTTACTCTTCCCAACCTCTGACAACCATCTTTCAATCTTATATTTCCATGAGTGTTATTGTTTTGATTTTTAGATCCCAGAAATATGTGAGAACATGCAATGTTTTTCTTTCTGTGCCTGGCTTATTTCACTTAACATAATGACCTCCAGTTCCATGCCTGTTGTTGCAAATGACAGAGTTTTATTCTTTTTCATGGCTGAATAGCACTCCATTGTGTATATGTACCACATTTTCTTTATCCATTCACTTGTTGATGGACACTTAGGTTGCTTCCAAATCTTGGCATTTATGAACACTGCTGCAAAATACATTAGAGTGCAGATATCTCTTTGATATACTGATTTCACTTTTCGAGGGTATATACCAACAGGGGATTGCTGGATTGGGTGGTAGCTCTATTTTCAGTTTTCTGAGGAAACTTCAAACTGTTCTCCATAGTGGTTTTACTGATTTATATTCCCACCACAGTGTACAAGGATTCCCTTTTTTTTACATCCTCACCAGCATTTGTAATTGCCTGTCTTTTGGATATAAGTCATTTTAACTGCAGTGAGATGATATCTCACTGTTCTCCAACAATCAGTGATGTTAAGCACCTTTTCATATGCCTGTTAGCCATTTATATATCTTATCTTAAGAAAAGTTTAATCAAATCTTTTGCCCATTTCTTAAATCAGGTTAAGATTTTTTTCTATAGAGTTGTTTGACTCCTTATATATTCTGGATTTTAATTCCTTGTCAGATGGGTAGTTTGCAAATATTTTCTCTCATTCTGTGGGTTGTCTCTTTGTTGATTGTTTCCTTTGTGGTGTGGATGCTTTTTAACTTGGTGTGATTCCATTTGTCCATTTTTGTTTCAGTTGCCTGTGTTTGTGGGGTATTATTTAAGAAAGTTTTGCCCAGATCAATGTCCTGAAGATTTTCCCCAATGTTTTTGTGGTAATTTTATAGTTTGAGGTCTTAGCTTTAAGTGCTTAATCCATTTTGATTTGATTTTTGTATCTGGCAAGAGATAAGGGCCTAGTTTCATTCTTCTATATATGGATATCCAGTTTTCCCAAAAACAATTCATTGAAGAGGCAGTCATTTCTCCAACGTATGTTCTTGACATCTTTGTCAAAAATGAGTTCACTATAGATGTATGGATTTATCTCTGGGTTCTATATTCTGTTCCATGGGTCTGTGTGTCTGTTTTTATGCCAGCAGCATGCTGTTTTGGTTACTATAGCTCTGTAGTAGAATATGAAGTCAGGTAATGTGATTTCTCCAGTTTGACTCCTTTTGCTCAGGATAGCTTTGGCCATCCTGGGTATTTTGTGACTCCATGTTAAAATCCTAAGTTTTAGGATTGTTTTTTTCTATTTCTGTGAAGAATGTCATTAATATTTTAATAAGGATTGTATTGAATCTGTAGATTGCTTTGGGTAATATGGCCTTTTTAACAATACTGATTCTTCCGATCCATGAACATGGAATATCTTTCCAATAACATAGAATATCTTTCCATTTTTGTGTCCTCTTCAATTTCTTTCATCAGTGATTTATAGTTTTCATTGTGTAGAGTTTTGACTGTTTTGGTTAATTCTTAGGTATTTAATTTTATTTATGACTATTGTAAATTGGATTACTTTTTAAATTCCTTTTTCAGGTTGTTCAGTTTGACATATGGAAAGTCTACTGACTCCTGTATGTTGATTTTGTATCTTGCAACTTTACTGAATTTATCAGTTCTAATTGTTTTTTAATGGAGTCTTTAGGTTTTTCAAAATATAAGTTCATATCATCTGCAAACATGATTAATTTGACTTTTTGTTTTCTCATTTGGATGCCTTTTACATCTTTCTCTTGTCTGATTGCTCTAGCTAGGACCTCCAGTACTCTGTTGAATAATAGTGGTGAAAGTGGGCATCCTTGCCATGTTATGTTGTCAGATGTATTGGAGCTCCGTTGTTTGTTGTTTCTTTTCTCTTGTTGCCTTTAGGATCCTTTCTTTATCCTTGACTTTGGGGAGTTTAATTATTAAATGCCTTGTGGTAGTCTTCTTTGGTTTAAGTCAGCTTGGTGTTCTATACCCTTCTTGTACTTCAGTCTTGATGTCTTTCTCCAGGTTTGGGAAGTTCTCTGATATTATCCTTTTGAATAAACTTTCTACCCCTATCTCTTTCTCTACTTCCTCTTTAAAGCCAAAAACTCTTAGATTTGCCCTTTTGAGGCTATTTTTTAGATCCTGTAAACATGCATCATTGTTTTTTATTCTTTTTTCTTTTGTCTCTTCTGATTGTGTAGTTTCAACTAGCCTGTCTTCAAGCTCACTAATTCTTTTTTCTGTTTGATTGATTCTGCTACTAAAGGAATACTGCATTCTTAAGAATGATGCTTTCTGAAATATGCCTATTGTAGTTTTCAGTTCCAGAATTTCTTTTCGATTCTTTTAAATTATTTCAATCTCTTTGTTTAATTTTTCTGATAGAATTCAGAATTCCTCCTTTGTGTTATCTTGAACTTCTTTGAGTTTCCTCAAAATAGCTATTTTGCATTCTTTGTCTGAAAGGTCCTGTAGCTCTGCTTCTCTAGGATTGGTCCCTGGTGCCTTATGTAATTCGTTTGGTGAGCTAATATTTTCCTGCATGATGCTGATGCTTGTGGATGTTCCTCAGGGCCTAGGCAATGAAGAGTTGGGCATTTATTGTAGTTTCCACAGTCTGGGCTTCTTTGTGCCTGTCCTTCTTGGGAATGCTTTCCAGGTATTCAAAGGGACTTGGGCCCCAAGCCCAACAGAACTGTGGTTTTTGCAGACTCATAGAGGTACTGCCTTGGTGGTCTTGGATAAGATCCAGAAGAATTCTCTGGATTACCAGGCAGAGACCGTTGTTCTTTTCTCTTACTTTCTCCCAAATTCTTTTCTCTGCTTGATTCTCTCAGTTGTTAAGAGCCTATAATAAATGTTTTAGTACAGCAAATGAATCTGTGAGTTCCGTGATCTCTGTTTGACTTTTAAAAATTATTTCCATCTCTTTTTAATTTTTTGACAAATTTCTAAATTGCTTTTCTGCATTATCTTGGAGATTACTGAGTTTCCTTAAAACTGGCATTTTGAATTCTTGGCCAGAGAGCTCATATATTACCATCTCATTAGGGACAGTCACTGGGTCCTTATTTTGTCTATTTAGGGAGGACGTGGTTCTGTTTGCTGTTGTTTCTTGTGGGTGTATATCTATGCTTATACATTGAAGCATTAGCTTTTTTAAGTCCAGTCTTCTCTACCTAGCTTCTTTTGTTTTTTATTGGACATATTTGCTTATTCTTTGTAATTTATCTGTGAAATTTCTTTATTTTCTTTTTCCTGCTATGTCACCACCTCCTTTTTGGCACTAAATAGTAACTTAAGCCCAGGTTTGCCTCTGCTCTAATAAAAACTTACAACACTATGTGTTGCAAATGAGGGAGGTTTCAAAGAGCATATCCCAGCAGTATGGGAAAGCTGGTTAAGGGTTCATGCACAAGGGAACTGTGGAACATACCTCCTACAGCGTGGAGCTGCTGAACAGCTATTCTGATCTGACAACTCCTTTGGCCAAGTTACAGAGCAGAGTTTCCAGGGTTGGGGATGTTGGTACTACCTCCCCACTTTGTCTGTGGCTGTCCTTAGGGATATTTCTCCCTTCCGATACTGCTTCCTGTGGGTTGAGGCAGTGACAGGTCTTCTGCTAGGGAACCCAAGATAGTGAGGGTGCTGATAGTCTACCTTAATCTTGCTTTTTTCAGTGTAGAAACCAAGAGAGTGGAGTAACTTTTCCATGTACTCGATGTAGGCAAATTGTGGGGAGTGGCATTGCAGATATGGAAGTACAATTCTCTTACCGTCTGTTCAGAGTTTTTCAGTTCTCTGTATCCCCAGGAGCTCTCTGATCTACATATTTGAGTTCTGGGATATTGCTGGTGATAATCCTAGTGCTGTATATTTGTTTTGTGTTTGCCGTCAGGGGAGTGAAGCAAGTTTGTTCCTATGCCCACCATGTTGAAACTGGAGCCACTTTGTGTGGAAATTAAAAATGGATTATTAAAATGTATATAGAATTGCAAATGACTGAATTGTTAAGGTAATCTTTAAAAAGAGCAACAAAATTAGAAAATATAAACTACCATATATGAGGACTTATACACTAGATTAGAAAGTATAGAAACAGATAAAATACATACATGATCACTTGCTTTATGACAAAGATGACACAGTATTGCTTAGTTGGTGCTCAATAAAGCATGCATATCAGGCATCCATACAAAAAAACATTGGAACTTGACCCTGCTTTCCTTCACAATAATTAAATCCAGATGAATTGTAAAAAGATCAATAATTATTTTAATCAGATGACACTGAGAGGCAAAGATTTCTTGAATAGGAAACAAAAAGGCTATCTATGAAGGAAAATAATGATAAAGTAAACTACATTAAAATTAAGAACTTCTATTTATTATAAAACATCAAGAAAGTAAAAAGATAAGTTTGATTGTGACAAGATGTTTGTAGTACATATATTTCAAAAGGACTTGCATCCATAATATGGTGGACATGCACAAATTAATAAGGAAAGGAAAGACAATACAAAAAGAAAGAAAAAAATGGGTAAAAGTCTTGAACAGTCACTTCATACAGGAAGATATTGGAATGGCCAATAAGCACATGAAAAAATGCTCATCATCAATAGACATCAGGGAAATTCAAATTAAAACCACTATGAGATACCACTGCACATTTGTTAAAATGGCTACAACACCAGAATGTCTGTAATGAAAAAGGCAGAAACTCCTTAGTGTTGGTGATGATGTGGAACAACTGGAATTCTCATACATCTGGTGGGAATATAAATTGCAACCATTTGGATAACTGTTTGGCAATTGCTATTAAGGCTGAACAATTGCATTCTATATGACCCAGAAATTTCACTCCTAGGAATAGACACAACATAAATTTATGTTCTGTATAAAGCCAAAGACATATATGAAAGTGTTCATAGGAGCATTACCTGTAAGAGCCAAAAGTTGGAAACTACTTAATGTTTATTAATAGTATAATGGATAAATAGATGTGATATATGTATACTCTGGAATCAGTTAGCCAAATGCTATATGCCACACGGATTTCATGAACATAATCATATCTAATCCAGAAAAAAAATATGTTCTGTATGACGCCATTCATAAAAATTTCAAAAGCTGACAAAATTCATATGTAGTGATAGAAGTTAGAATATTGGTTATCTTTGGGTAAGAAATAATGACAGGAAAAGGGACAAAGAGACTCCTGGGATGCTGATAATGTGATAGTATTATATCATTTCATGGGTGTGTTCGCTTTATAAAAATTCATCAGGCTGTACACTTCTGATTTTTACACTTTTGTGTATTAATTATATTTCAATTAAAAATACAAAAAAATCACAACGCAAAGCACCAATTGATGCCTTGTCAATTTTCAAAATGTATATAAAAAAATTGTGAGATTTTGGTGACATTTCATGCTCTTACATATTACCAGTAGCAGTACAAATTTCTATGGGTTTTGAAATGTAATTCTGTAATAAAGCAAAATCAAATTCTAATCAGGGTCTACTACAGCCTAGTTATTAGCTTGTATGCTTTCATATTCAATCACGCTTTATCATTGAAACAGGTACTGTCAAGGACTAGTAAACAGGTAAGCTGGAATTCTCACCAGCTTAAAGTACTGCTATAATTAGAGATACTTCAAAGAGAGTAATAATACCCATGAAAATTTATCCCAAGGAGAATGTGGGAGTAGGGAGTTGTCAATATGAAAAAAGAGATCAATGCAAGAAGACCTACATTACTGTTTGATTTATAATACAGAAAACTGAAAACCTAAACATCGAATAAAACCATACGTTGGCCAGGTGCAATCGCTCGCACCTTTAATCCCAGGGCTTTGGGAGGCCTCAGCTGGATGATTGCTTGAGCCCAAGAGTTCGAGACCAGCCTGGGGAACATGGTGAGCCCCATCTCCACGAAAAAATCAAAAAAATTAGCCAGGCGTGGTGGTGTGTGGCTGTAGTCCCAGCTACTCAGGAGGCTTAGGCAGGAGAATTGCTTGAGCCCTGGAGGTGGAGGCTACAGTGAGCCATGATTGCACTACTGCACTCCAGCCTGGGTGATAGAGTGAGACCCTGTCTAAAAAAATAAATACATAAAAAAAGTATATGCTTCAATAAATGATGTTTCTTAATGGTATATTATACACACATTATGTAGCCGTTAGAACGGTTATTACACTTTTTCATACAAGTTGACTTTTTTAGAAGTGCATATAAGATATATTGTTGAATGAGTGCATTTTCCAGCAATGCAGAAAATGTTTAGAATTGAATATTAAGTGAAAGGCAAAAAAAGTTTGTTGAAACTAAAACTATGTAAAAGTTATGTGCACGTATGTGAAAATATGGTGAAGAAATTCCCTGACATGGAAAAGGGTGATGTATTACGATGAGTGCTTAGGGGAAATTTTCTTAAGTTTTTTCTTTTCTTTTATTGCTGTTAAAACGGTATTTGTGCAGTATATGAAAATGTAAAACGAAGACTCCAACTGGTAAGCAAGAATGAGTAGCTCAGTTTATCAAGGGGAAGGCAGTTCTTTTCAGGACGTTTAATTTAACGGGGGTATATTGGGGATAATAGACTCATAAATGACTTAGAGAATAAAAGAATCCTTGGAGAACCAGAAATAGTAAGTGGTTCTTCCAGCGTTTTCTAGTGGATTGTTGGCAGTCAGGGCTAGAACATAGCTATTTTGACTACAACTAAATGAATTTAAAAATTGAACAGTTTAAACAATAATGATACTGAAAAATAAAGACAAAGCAACAACTCAACAAAAGCAAAAATTGGCCAGGGATAAATCATAAAATTGACAAGCCACATCACAATTATTTTATGACTGACTTATTGTATTTATAGTAAGACTCCTCTCACATTCTTGTCATTCTTAATCATTTTCCACTATGTAGACTTGTGTTGTTTAAGGAGACTCTGACAAAATAATACCATGATTTGCTCAAATGTTTTAGTGTCTATCTGATTCTTCGAGTTCAGAAAACGTTCACTGTACAACAGTCTTTTTCCTCATGTTGGCCTTTATTTATTTCATTATTTAAACTCAAACAGGAGGCATCATTTTATCAGAGTCACCAACAAAATTATTTCCACTTGCTTTGGTTCTTGTGTATTAAAAAAAAAAAAAAGCCATCTCCTCCCTCCTCCCAGTCTGCACTTATGTTTAATGAGAATAGGAGATGCTAAAATATAATATGGATTATTAAGGACATCATTTTAATTTATAGTAGCAGTTACCCTTCGCAGGATGAAAAGGAAGTTGGTGCGAACCCTCATTAGAAAAGCAGTGGACATACTGAAAGAAAGTTTCAGGGTGTTTTTAAAGGGGTGATTAAAAGTTGGATTTCCATGCTCTGTGCCAGTGGGCACTGAGGGAGGAGGGCAGGTTAAGGGTGTACAGTGGCTAGACAGACCATTAAATTGGTATTAAACACTTTTCCATATGAAGGAAGGGTCCTTCTGCCAAAAGCCAGGAGCTGAGAGATCAATTTTCATGCAAATGCTGCTGTGAGAGAGCTGGGTAAACTTGGAAAGATTAAGAGGTCACTGGGGTGAGGACCCAGGACGCTGAGCATGTCTGCCTTCACTTCCTTGCAGACTCGAACTTGGCACAGAGCAGCGGGATGAAGGGCCTATACAAACACACAACCCCACTGACTATTTTTTTCCATAGAATTAACTCGACCAGAGATATATTACAAAAATAGAACAAAGCTGGCTCCCATCAGTTTTCATCGCACCAGCCCATAAAGGATTTCTTGTACCTTGTCCAAAGCAAAGTGGGGGAATGACAGCTCAGGGCCCAGCGTTCTCAGCGGTGGTTTCCTCTGCTGACCACCGCCTGACCTCCTTCCAGAGCTGGGCTGCAACAAAGACCCCATTGAGTGAAATGCAGCCCATATGGAGGAGGAGGGTCTCCCAGACTGACTTCCTCCACTAAAATCCTCAAAGCGATTCATTTGCAAAATCTTCCTAATAAGTACCACGTGGATTCCTGGATACCTCTAGGTAAGAATTTCCTTGTGGTGCTCAGACCCTGACTTGTCTTCACTAACCCTACCTACGTAGCAGGGGCATCAGCCTTAAAAAGCAACCTTGGGCTGTCTGAAATAAAGAATGTTATAAACATTTAGAAGTCCTTTAAAAATTGGGCCCCAGCCCCTTTCACATTTACAGTCCTGGTAAGTGCATTATGTTTAGTGTAAAACATACAGGCTTTGGAATCAGACAGACTTGGACAATTCCATTAATTATTGGATGGTGACCTTAAACAAGTTATGTAAACTCTTCTGGCCTCAGTTTCTTTATTAAAAGAATGAGAATAATACCTGGTTATTTGTTAAGATAATTAAATGAAAGAAATAAGTCTGTCTTGGCACATTAGAACTCAATAAATCTGAGCTTCCTTTTCTTCTCCCACACAGACTCTGACCTGAATTTAACATATGAGTGTCCAGTATATCCGGTAAGATTAGAAAGTGGTGGAGGCATCATTTGGGGATTATAAATAATGATCTGAAACTGTGGCCAAAAATTCTTTACAGAATAGCATTGTAAAATATCTTTGGCCTAAGGTTACGTGATCAACCCCAAACTGTCTTTGTTTCAGGTTCTTTAAACATTCAGGCAGACGTTGAGAGTGCTGATGGGGGAAGGTTAACGGGAAAAAACCAAAATGAAACCATGATGTACTAAAACCAGGGAAATGCGTAGAAGAGAGAGACACTGGTAGTATCATAAAATAAATAACTTCCGCACAGAGCATAGCTTTTCACATTGAACTCTACCCAGAATCTGTTGTCTTCTTACAAAAGACAGAGTGGTTTTATAGCCACATAAAATCCCTGCTGCCACCAGAACACAGCTCAGAGGGAGACAAAGTACGAATTAAAGAGCATGTAGATCAAAGCAAAGACATGGGCCAGGTAGAGGAGGCCCGTCTATGTTAAATAGGTACCTAGCATTTATTTTGAAGTGTGCACAAAGCAAACCCTAGGGTTTGCAGAAATCACTGAAGTGTCTGGCTAAAAAATGGAATGCCTAGAAACAAGCAATTTGTGAAGACTCTGCACTTTATGAGGATAAATCTTGGGCTACTGACAGCTGAGAAGCTAAGTCGTTTTTGTTTACTTGTTTGTTTGTTTTGAAATGCCAAAAGTGACCATTTCAGTGACAACAGGAAAATGAATTTTAGGGAAACAAAAGACATTCCAGAAATAATGCAAAATTAAAAGGACTGCAGAAGGACAGGACTTAGTCTGGGCTAGAACAAAAACATTTGTCTCAGCCACATCTGGATCAGGAATTTGCCAACTCCCTAGGGACAATGAGTTGAGAGTTAATATCAGAACTGTATCTTATGTTATTTGTAGTCTGTTGAAAATGTATGCTGTAATTAACTCTTCCAATAAACTGTGTATATAGTTCAATCTCTAATAAGGGTGTTGTCATCCTCACCTAAGTTTTATAGTATTCTAATGCGAAGAACTCCTTCAGGAATTGTTTAAGATCTTTATCTGAAGTCAGTAGACATAAGAAATCATTTAAGTCAGAATCCTTGCGTTAAGAGTTGGAGACAGATCCTTAGACACATTAAGCTTGCATCATGGGAATGTGAACCACACTGTCCATAAAGTCTCAAAATGGCCTCAAGAAATAAGATCTTCTTGAGTGTATTATTTTAGAAAAAAATGACTGTTTTAAAAGGCAGTATATCAGAGTCTTTCTACATATACAGTTAGATGGATAAAATCAGTGATGTAACAAAATGGAAAGATGAAGACTGGAAGATCGGTGGGCCTGTGAGAATGCTAATGACCACATCTTTCATTGCAGGGAGTCAATCAACATCATCTAAAATTGAAACATGCGATTTAAAATAAAATGACTCCAACCGTTGTTCAACGGGTGAAGATGGGACTAGGAGTACCCTGCACTGCAACTCCAAACAAGGATCTTTTTGTTCCTTTATTTGATCATCATTTTGGCACATTCATGACTTTAAATCGACCATATCTCTCTCTCTCTCCCGCCTGCTTACTGTTGGTGGATTTCTTATTGGAACAAATTCACATTTGTTTTATTATTAAGTATTAAGAGAGTCTTTTTAAAATTTAGGTTTATTCCATCATCTTGGATCGCACCAGTGTTTTGTTTTTAATTGTTTTACATATTTGACTATAGTTTGAACCACATGTGTTGAGTTACATGTTGAGCTAAACTCTCCTACCTATGCATCAGTGATATCACTGGAGCTCTATGCATTAGCCAAAGGTAATGAGCCTTGTCCACCAAGACTACGGTCCATGAAGGAGGCCAATCTGGTAGAGATCATCCCTGTGACATAATGGAACATTAACTCAATAAATTCTGGGTGAACAAAAGGCAACTGGCTCATCCAGGCTTTGGTTGTAGCCCACATGCCTTGTATTCTATTTCTGTGTGAAGCTGCTTGCTGAACTGAAGAGATACATCTCATATATATATATATATATATACACACACACACACTTTAAGTTCTAGGGTACATGTGCACAACGTGCAGGTTTGTTACATATGTATACATGTGCCATGTTGGTGTGCTGCACCCATTACCTCGTCATTTACATTAGGTATATCTCCTAATGCTATCCCTCCCCCTCCCCCCACTCCACAACAGGCCCCGATGTGTGATACTCCCCTTCTTGTGTCCAAGTGTTCTCACTGGTCAATTCCCACCTATGAATGAGAACATGCGGTGTTTGGTTTTCTGCTCTTGCGAAAGTTTGCTGAGAATGATGGTTTCCAGCTTCATCCATGTCCCTACAAAGGACATGAACTCATCCTTTTTTATGGCTGCAGAGTATTCCATGGTATATATGCGCCACATTTTCTTAATCCAGTCTGTCATTGATGGACATTTGGGTTGGTTCCAAGTCTTTGCTATTGTGAATAGTGCCGCAATAAACATATGTGGGCATGCGTATTTATAGCAGCATGATTTATAATCCTTTGGGTATATACGCAGTAATGGGATGACTGGGTCAAATGATATTTCTAGTTCTAGATCCTTGAGGAATCGCCACACTGTCTTCCACAATGGTTGAACTAGTTTACAGTCCCATCAACAGTGTAAAAGTGTTCCTATTTCTCCACATCCTCTCCAGAACTTGTTGTTTCCTGACTTTTTAATGATCACCATTCTAACTGGTGTGAGATGGTATCTCATTGTGGTTTTGATTTGCATTTCTCTGATGGCAAGAGATGATGAGCATTTTTTCATGTGTCTGTTGGCTGCATAAATGTCTTCTTTTGAGAAGTGTCTGTTCATATCCTTTGCCCACTTTTTGATGTGGTTGTTTGTTTTTTCTTGTAAATTTGTTTGAGGTCTTTGTAGGTTCTAGATATTAGCCCTTGGTCAGATGAGTAGACTGCAAAAAATTTCTCCAATTCTGTAGGTTGCCTGTTCACTCTGATGGCAGTTTCTTTTGCTGTGAAGAAGCTCTTTAGTTTAATTAGATCCCATTTGCCAATTTTGGCTTTTGTTGCCATTGCTTTTGGTGTTTTAGACATGAAGTCCTTGCCAATGCCTATGTCCTGAATGGTATTGTCCAGGTTTTCTTCTAGGGTTTTTATGGTTTTAGGTCTAACATTTAAGTCTCTAATCCATCTTCATTAATTTTTTATAA
Source organism: Piliocolobus tephrosceles (assembly GCF_002776525.5). Taxonomy (NCBI): domain Eukaryota; kingdom Metazoa; phylum Chordata; class Mammalia; order Primates; family Cercopithecidae; genus Piliocolobus; species Piliocolobus tephrosceles. Next base: position 91,821,790 of record NC_045439.1, on the reverse strand, counting down.
AGTGTAAGGAAGGGATCCAGTTTCAGCTTTCTATTTAGGGCTAGCCAGTTTTCCCAGCACCATTTATTAAATAGGGAATCCTTTCCCCATTTCTTGTTTTTGTCAGAAGTGTCAAAGATCAGATGGCTGTAGATGTGTGGTATTATTTCTGAGGGCTCTGTTCTGTTCCATTGGTCTATATCTCTGTTTTGGTACCAGTACTATGCTGTTTTAGTTACTGTAGCCTTGTAGTATAGTTTGAGGTCAGGTAGCGTGATGCCTCCAGCTTTGTTCTTTTGGCTTAGGACTGTCTTGGCAATGTGAGCTCTTTTTTGGTTCCATATGAACTTTAGTTTTTTTCCAATTCTGTGAAGAAAGTCATTGGTAGCTTAATGGGGATGGCGCTGAATCTATAAATTACCTTGGGCAGTATGACCATTTTCACGATATTGATTCTTCCTATCCATGAGCATGGAATGTTCTTCCATTTGTTTGTGTCCTCTTTTATTTCACTTGCATTTCTCCTTGAAGAGTTCCTTCACATCCCTTGTAAGTTGGATTCCTAGGTATTTTATTCTCTTTGAAGCAATTGTGAATGGGAGTTCATTCATGATTTGACTCTCTGTCTGTTATTGGTGTATAAGAATGCTAGTGACTTTTGCACACTGATTTTGTATCCTGAGACTTTGCTGAAGTTGCTTATCAGCATGAGGAGATTTTGGTCTGAGACGATGGGGTTTTCTAAATATACAATCATGTCATCTGCAAACAGCGACAATTTGACTTCCTCTTTTCCTAATTGAATACCCTTTTTCTTTCTCTTGGCTGATTGCCCTGGCCAGAACTTCCAACACTATGTTGAATAGGAGTGGTGAGAGAGGGCATCCTTGTCTTGTGCCAGTTTTCAAGGGGAATGCTTCCAGTTTTTGCCCATTCAGTAGGATATTGGCTGTGGGTTTGTCATAAATAGCTCTTCTTATTTTGAGATATGTTCCATCAATACCAAATTTATTGAGAGTTTTTCGCATGAAGGGCTGTTGAATTTTGTCAAAGGCCTTTTCTGCATCTACAAAGAAAATTATGTGATTTTGTCTTTGGTTCTGTTTATATGCTGGATTACATTTATTGATTTGCATATATTGAACCAGTGTTGCATCCCAGGGATGAAGCCCACTTGATCATGGTGGATAAGCTTTTTGATGTGCTGCTGGATTCGGTTTGCCAGTATGTTATTGAGGATTTTTGCATCTATGTTCATCAGGGATATTGGCCTAAAGTTCTCTTTTTTTGTTGTATCTCTGCCAGGCTTTGGTATCAGGATGATGTTGGCCTCATAAAATGAGTTAGGGAGGATTCCCTCTTTTTCTGTTGATTGGAATAATTTCAGAAGGAATGGTACCAGCTCCTCCTTGTACCTCTGGTAGAATTCGGATGTGAATCTGTCTGGTCCTGGACTTTTTTTGGTTGGTAGGCTATTAATTATTGCCTCAATTTCAGAGCCTGTTACTGGTCTATTCAGAGATTCAACTTCTTCCTGGTTTGGTCTTGGGAGAGTGTATGTGTCTAGGAATTTATCCATTTCTTCTAGGTTTTCTAGTTTATTTGCATAGAGGTGTTTATAGTATTGTCTGATGGTAGTTTGTATTTCTGTGGGGTCGGTGGTGATATCTCCTTTATCATTTCTTATTGTGTCTATTTGATTCTTCTCTTTTTTCTTCTTTATTAGTCTTGCTAGCAGTCTATCAATTTTGTTAATCTTTTCAAAAAACCAGCTCCTGGATTTGTTGATTTTTTGAAGGGTTTTTTTGTGTCTCTATCTCCTTCAGTTCTGCTCGGATCTTAGTTATTTCTTGCCTTCTGCTAGCTTTTGAATGTGTTTGCTCTTGCTTCTCTAGTTCTTTCAATTGTGATGTTAGGGTGTCAATTTTAGATCTTTCCAGCTTTCTCTTGTGGCCATTTAGTGCTATACATTTCCCTCTACACACTGCTTTAAATGTGTCCCAGAGATTCTGGTATGTTGTATCTTTGTTCTCATTGGTTTCAAAGAACATCTTTATTTCTGCCTTCATTTCGTTATGTACCCAGTAGTCATTCAGGAGCAGGTTGTTCAGTTTCCATGCAGTTGAGCAGTTTTGATTGAGTTTCTTAGTCCTGAGTTCTAGTTTGATTGCACTGTGGTCTGAGAGACAGTTTGTTATAATTTCTGTTCTTGTACATTTGCTGAGGAGTGCTTTACTTCCAATTATGTGGTCAATTTTGGAATAAGTGCGATGTGGTGCTGAGAAGAATGTATATTCTGTTGATTTGGGGTGGAGAGTTCTATAGATGTCTATTAGGTCCGCTTGGTGCAGAGATGAGTTCAATTCCTGGATATCCTTGTTAACTTTCTGTCTCGTTGATCTGTCTAACGTTGACAGTGGGGTGTTAAAGTCTCCCATTATTATTGTGTGGGAGTCTAAGTCTCTTTATAAGTCTCTAAAGACTTGCTTTATGAATCTAGGTGCTCCTGTATTGGGTGCATATATATTTAGGATAGTTAGCTCTTCTTGTTGAATTGATCCCTTTGCTATTATGTAATGGCCTTCTTTGTCTCTTTTGATTTTTGTTGGTTTAAAGTCTGTTTTATCAGAGACTAGGAGTGCAACCTATGCCTTTTTGTTTTCCATTTGCTTGGTAGATCGTCCTCCATCCCTTTATTTTGAGCCTATGTGAGAGACACATCTCTTGATAGACCATGCTTCGTTTAAGAAAACTTATTCAGGACAATTTACATTTTAATTCCAATATTCCACATCCAAATCATATATTCTATGTTTATGTTTATGACCACAAGCTTCTCAAGACATAAACAACAAACAAAACAAAAAATGACAATAAAAATCAGACATCAACTACCTCCCCTGCATCCTGCAAAGCTGTGAAACCAATTGTTCAAGTTTTTTTCAGGAAAATTTCTAAACGACAGTAATACTATAGTTCTACTCTAGTTTAAGAAATAGATTTGACTTGTATTTCATTAATTGCTTAAAAACTGTTAGGGGATATTAGAAAAAAAGTGAAACACTGAGACATTTCCCCAGACCTTAGGGAAAAAGGAAAAGGAAAATTTATTATTATTATTATTATTATTATTATTGCGATCGGGCTTTTTAAATTTTTATTTTAAGTTCTGGGATACATGTGCAGGACATGCAGGTTTGTTACATAGGTAAACATCTGCCATAGTGGTTTGCTGCACCTATCAACCCACCACCTAGGTATGAAGCCCTACATACATTAACTATTTATCCTTATGCCCTCCACCCCTGCCCCCCACAACAGACCCCAATGTGTATTGTTCCCCTCCCTGTGTCCATGTGTTCTCATTGTTCAGCTCCCACTTATAAGTGAAAACATGCAGTGTTCGGTTTTCTGTTCCTGTGTTAGTTTGCTAACGATAATGACTTCCAGCTCTATCTATGTCCTCGCAAGGACATTATCTCATTCCTTTTTATGGCTGCATAGTATTCCATGGTGTATATGTACCCCATTTTCTTTATCCAGTCTATCATTGATGGGCATTTAGGTTGGTTCCATGCGTTTGCTATTGTGAATAGTGCTGCAATAAACATAGGCATGCATGTATCCTTATAATAAAATGATTTATATTCCTTTGGCTATATATGCAGTAAAGGGATTGCTGGGTCAAATGATATTTCTGGTTCTAGATCTTTGAGGAATCGCCACACTGTCTTCCACAATGGTTGAACTTTACATTCCCACCAACAGTGTAAAAGCATTCATTCCTATTTCTCCACGACCTCACAAGTATCTGTTGTTTCTTCACTTTTTACTAATTGCTATTCTGACTGGTGTGAAATGGTATCTCGTTGTGGTTTTGGTTTGCATTTCTCTAATGATTGTGATGTTGAGGAGAAGGAAAATTTAAACAATGATAAAGCAAAAGAAAAGGAATTGTCACTTATGGCTGGTGGGCTGAGTACAAGCTGATGTAACTTTTGGGGAGAGAAATTTAGCAATGCCTATGGGAATTGAAAATGCATATATCCTTTGACCTGGCAGTTCTACATCTAGAAATATGAAATATTCTCACAAATAAGTACATAAGAATATATATACAAAGATGATAATTGCAGCATTATTTGTAATATCAAAAACCTGGAAGCCATCCAAGTCTCTACAAATAAAAGTGTGCTTTGGATCACACTATATACTCACATTATGGACAACTATTCAACTGTTACAAAGAAACAAATACAGAAATAAAAATATCTCTAGGAAACAAATTATCATGAAACACAAATAAACAATATTTTATATAGATGATCCCATTTATGAAAATGTAAAATAAGTGTGAAATAAGAACATTGATAATAATAATAGGCACTTAAGAGTTATGATAACCCCAGGCTGTTCTCAGTACTTTATGTGAATTCCCTCCTTCAATCCTTACAAAGGCCCCACAAGAAAGTTGCTATTTTTATCATTGTTTTGCAGATGAGAAAACTGAAGCACAGACACAGAGCAAATTGTTCAAGATCACACAGCCACTAAGTGAAAAAGAGGGTCCTCAAAGTATCCACTCAACTATGAGGGAAAGAAAATAAGGAAATAAAGATAGAACTCCATTTATTTTATATTATTTAAGTTTTTGATGAGAGCAAGTACTTACTTGTTATCTAATAAAATATTTTTAAATTGTTTCAAAATAATGATAAAAAATAATTCCAGAGGCTGGGCGGGGTGGCTCATGCCTGTAATCCCAGCACTTTGGGAGGTCGAGGCTGGCGGATAATGAGGTCAGAAGATGGAGACCATCCTGGCTAACACAATGAAATCCCGTCTCTACTAAAAATACAAAAAATTAGCCGGGCATGGTGGCAGGCGCCTGTAGTCCCAGCTACTCCGGAGGCTGAGGCGCGAGAATGGGGTGAAACAGGGAGGCGGAGCTTGTAGTGAGCTGAGATCACGCCACTGCACTCCAGCCTGGGCGACAGAGGAGATTCCGTCTCAAAAAAAAAAGTAAATAAAAATTTAAAAAATTCCAGGAATTGCAATATACTCAGAATGAATATCAATCATTTTACTACCTCTGGGAACAAATAAAATCACATCTCTTTTATTTTTTTTTGAATTATCAGTAAGAGATCCATTGTCATCCTTTTTAGGCACCCCAGGAATACAATGACTATTCAGGCCAACAGCTCCTAAGCCTCTGGCAAAGAGAAAGAAGGAGAGTAAGAACAGCCTGCTAGTATTATCACTTCTCATTGAACTCTGGTCCCAAAGTCTGGAAGAATTCTGGAAGAATTCTTTCCTGCAACCAACAGATTCATAGACAGGCCGAAATAACTGGAGTATATCAGAATGGACATGGTGCATTGGTCACCCTGAGGCCATACTGTAGGCTTTGCAGAAAACTAATACGATTTCCAATTATAAGAATACTCAAGCAAAGCATACATGGCACACTAAGCACAAAACTGTGATCATATGCATTGCTTTATTTTTACATTCATTTATTAAAAAATCTTCAATCACCGACACAAGTGTCCTAGAATTTGCTCCAGGTATAGATTACACATGACAATCACAATCCCTCTAAATGCCATATCTGTATAACACTGGCTGCCTGTAATAAAGATAAAGGATTTCCAGGCTTAGACAAGCGAAAAGGAAAATGCAAAAGCGTACATCCCGTAGTGCCAAACAATAAAAATCTTTTGATGCCTTGGAGACAATACAAACCAAAGGGAGAATACTAATGAAAACAGATATTTGAGATTTCATTGAAATCTTCCTGTACCTCTATTTCTATGGGCCAAAATGAAGATTTCCTTCCTCCATCTGAGACCCAGCATTTGAATCTATTTTTTTCACCTTACTTTAAACAAATCACATTGTTGTTAATCTCTTAATTAGAATTAGTTTTAGAACTAAATTTTAACTTTTTAGAGGAACTCAAATCTATGCAGATACTTACTAGTTAAGTGTTGCACTATCCCAAAAGCCAGGAAATAATGTGATACCAACCAGATTTGCTCTGCCCGTACACAGTAAAGCAATCATTGTGATGATGGGTTGTGCAAAAGAGAAAAGATTTATTCACAGGGCAGCCTTGCAAGGAGGCAGGAGAACAGCTCTCAAATCAACCTCACCAAAGATAAGGCTTACGGATGTCTATAGGTTAGAGAAATGAGATGGCCTAAGGCTTGGGAAAGGTGACCAGCAATAAAAATGAAGTAATTGGTGATCTGCACAAGCATAGTTGGGGTTCATGGCTGTTCACAGGACACATGTTTTGAAAATGATAGTGTTAGCATAATCTGTGGGTAGATTTTTTGGCCCTGTGACATCAAAAGGCTACGTCTCAGATGTTCGCATAGGCCCAGCTAAATGATCAGTGATCTCAACTGCTTTGAATTGGACAAGAGCTGCTCCAAATTCCTGAAAAACAACTTAAGCAGTTGTTACGATGGTGACATATATAGTAAAGGTGTTATCTACAAGGAAGCCAGTGAAGGCTAAGTTACAGTGTTTAGCAGCATAGCTATCTGGGTTACAAAAAAAAGAAAAAAGGAGCAAAAAGCAGGCAACTAAAATCAAGCAAGGCAGGTTAGGTTTGGCAGATCCAAACAGATTAACCCCTCGGTTTTAAATGTCAAAAAAATGCAACCAAATTAATAATAATTGCTAGAGAAATAAGCAAAATACTACAATGGTAAAAATTTTTTTCTGGCTTATGTTAAGTGTTTTTAGACTGTATAATTTTCCCAATATTTTCTCAATACCATAAGAACCAATCAATAAATCTGTAAGCTTACAGTCAGATCATGATATTGAGAGAAACAAAGAAGTAAAACATGGTCCTTAAAAAAATTAAAATGAAGACTGAAAATGTAGCATTCATTACTTCTGAATAATGAGACAAAATAGAAGAGTAGAATTGCAAAGGTCTGTGAAGAAAGGATGAAAAGAAAAGGCAACAGCAAAAAAAAAAAAAAAACATTTATATTAAAGAAAATTATATCTAATTATTCTATTTCTCAGGTTTGTCTTTCAAAACAAAACTTCTACAATTATCCCAAAAATATTTATTGAGCACCCCCCATGTGTCAGGCATTATCCCAGACCTCAGAGATAATGGTATTAAATAAAATACAGAAGGTCAAATAAAGGGTAAGCAAAGATACCAGGCAAATTCAAACAAATTTGAAAGGAGGATATTAGGAACAAAGTAGCAATAGAGGCAAAAATAGGTCAATAGGACAAAATGATGTGTTCCTAATTGTTTTAAAAAATACAGTATAGAGTAAGTATAGCAAAGCAATAATAAGTTTTAAAGAACCAAATAGCAGAGACACAAAATATATTAAACAGAATTTGTGAAAACAAAGGTCACATTTATTTGCAGAAAATGCAACACATCTATTAGCTTTTCTATCCAGTACATAAAACACTCGTAAGTATTTCACTTTGGACTCTTTCTTCTACAAGTGAAAGAAAATGCAACCAAAATTAGTTTAAGATAAAGGGGGATTTATTCATTCACATAAGGAAAACCCTAGTGGTAGCCTCAGGTCAGGGGCATAAACAATGAGCAAAAACACAGTTCCTGACTCTCTTGGCTGCAGTCTGCCCTACATTGACACAATTTAAAGACAGCTTTTACTGCAGGGTCTCAAGATAACCAAGCTATCCTGTACAACATAATTTCAGGTTTTGTGAGAAAGGGGAGGCTTCCCTGATAAACACACACCATAGTGATATGGACAGGAGACAGATAAATAGTGGGTAGAAGACGATGGTTCCCTGGCAAAGGTTCCACACTCAAGCCTGGAGACCCTTTGCCCTAGATGGGGACAGGCATTCCTGTTTTCACACCCAAAAAGTTGCCTTTTGGCCTGCCATACTCCTTATCCTGTACCCATATAAACCCTGAACCCCTGGCTCCAGAAGCAGATGAGCAGGTGAGGAGATGAAGCGACAAGCAGATGAATGGTGGAATGATGCAGAAGAGAAAGAGAGAAGAGAATGTCTGACCACCACGGGGAGTTCAGCTGGGAGTGGTCGGAGAGGAGTTCAGCTGCTGGATGGACAAACTCCAAGGAAAGATCATCTTCCCACTTCATTCGCCCTTTTAGCTCCCCAGTGGTCCTTCTGGCAGCCACCTCCACCACTCAATAAAAGCCCACATTCATCCTTCAAGCCTGTGTGTGACCCAATTCTTCCAAGATGCGGGGCAAGAGCTCAGGACACAGAAAGCTGCCACACTGGCCCTCTGGCCCTCTGCCCTTGCAAAAAGGCAAAAGGTCCATTGAGCTGGCTAACACTTAAGACATCTGTGAATGCAAGGCTAAAAGAGGATTGTAACAGTGGGGCTGCAGGCACCCACCCCAGAGGCTACCAAGGGACTGGAGCCCAAAACACTCGCCCTGGCTCTTGTACTTGCCTGGTGGCTACACCCGTGTCACACATCTTGCAAGGGGGATCAGGGAACTCTCCCGTTTCATCAGCAGACTTGTTTGTTCTGATGGGCCCATCTTAAAATAAATCTTTATGGCCAGGAAAATAAAATACACTGATTAGTGTAGGCAGAGGTCACAGGTTCCAGACTTGGAGCTGGGGAAAAAAAACAGCTTCATCAGAAGGATAAGACTGACGGTGGATGTGACAGAGGCACTGGGACCCTATTCAATAGCTGTTCTTCCTGACCTTCCTTCTAAAACCCCTGTAGCACTAGAGGGAAATCAATATGCCTTACTTAAAAGACAAAAGGCTCAGATATTTCCTAGCTTTCCTTGGGGATGGGGATGGTCCACCAGACATAAGTGGAAACTTTTGAGTGAGCCTTCTGGAAAAACTGTTTTAAAGCTATCTGGGTCAGCAGGGAGGTCACCTATTTACCCTCACCTTTCTTCTTTCCCCTTCTTCCTTTCTATTTTCTAGAATATGTTGGTTTCAGCTGCAGAGCCCATCTTGAAACTAGAAGGTGATTTTGAAGGTGGAGAGTAACTGTTAACATGACTCAGTAGAAAGCTGGATTCTGGGCTGCGTGCCTCCAGACTTCTTTTATTGTGAAAATCAAAATAACCGCTTTTTATTCCAGCCATTGTAATTCATGTGTTTCTGTTATATGCTTCTAAATCTGGTATGATACAGAGGGAGAATATTGCTTTTTCCAAAGTTAAGTTTAAAGGCAGACAAAGGTTTTGGGGAGAAAGAGGGATTGACTCGAAAGGGACATAGGAGAACTTCTGAGGCGATGGAAGTGTTCTGTAGTTTGTTTAGGATGGTGATTATATGAGTGTATACAGTTGTCAAAAATCATCAAACTGAGCATTTTACTGTATATTACCTCAATTTAAGAAAACAAGGTTCTACAACCTCAATTAAGGAAAGTGGATGTTGGATAGCAGAAACAAACGAAAACTTTTCTATGAAAAGAAAATAGAGGAACTTTAAAATGTCATTAATAAAATTGAAACATATATGTGTATGTGTATATATGTGTGTGTATATATATATGTATATATAGCTTTGATTTTTGTAAACAAAGACCTGAAAACACACATTCTTTTTAAAATTCCTATGAAATGTGTATAAAATCAATTATATGCTAAGTTACAAAGAAAGCCTCAATAATGGAAATTATAAATACCACACTCTGTGGCGATAATGTGATAAACAGATATATTTCATTAAAAAACAAATAAAACAAATGTAACACTAAAACACTTGAAAATTTAAATATGAAATTTACCTAAAGCTCTCCTGGGTCAAAGAGTAAATCAACATTGCTTCCTAAATAATCTGAAATTCAGACAATCAGACAACCTCTACATGTCAACGAAAACATTAAATATCATCATGTTAGCCTAATAGTAAAGACCAAAGCTATACTTATAGCAAAAATTTTAGCTTAAATTGCTTTAATATCAACTGGCTAAAAAATGACAATAAATTATTTTAAAATGTAATCAAAAGTTAGAAAACATAATAAAGCAAATTTAGGCAAGAGATAATTTTTATGAAATTTGTCATAAGAAATCAGTGAACTTCAAAAAGAGAAAAATGGCAGAATTGATTAAAATACTATTTTTATATCACTTCAAGGACTGTGTAATATCGACTCTGAAGACATACATATTGTCTACTTTAGGAAACAGGCAAAATCATCATCACGTTAAACATTTTCTGGCTCCTACCTAATTCATTCTTTCAGAAGATAATTTCTTGAGTTACATACACGTCGTTTCATCTAAAGAGGGGGTGATGCTTCCTGTTACACAAAGACTACATAATTATTTAATTCATAGCTTCCAACTCTATTTGAAGATTTTGGCCAAATTGAGCATTCTTTGTGTCAGGTACACTCATTAATACAAGAAAGATACATGTACTAAACATAGTTAAAAGGAAGGAAAATGGCACCAATGTTTACTTTCTGCCAGCCCTGATTCCAGGAAAGGGTGCTCTCCTTGGCTAACAAGCACCTTTGTCCTCAGGATGGGTATAATTGAAAAAGGATGTCCTGTTAGTGATGCTACCTGCTCCATCAATTGATTGCACTGTATCCTTGCCAAGACCCAGCCAGGAAAAGATAGTTTTGGTTTTGACATCAGAGAATTATCTGAAAAGAAAGGATGTGCAAACTATAATAGTCTTGTTCTTTTACCAGGGCCAGATTGTTTAAAGATCATTAGTCTATCAAAGAAGGACCAGGCCTGAACGGGTCATCTCTCCTAAGGTTGTTGCATTAGGAGGGACTATTCTTTTGGGCCTATTTTCTCCAGAACCCATCCAGAGGTCTAATTAATAGTGGCAATTCAGTTAAAGACAAATCATTATCCTTGACAGCTCTCAGTGAGAAATGCAAAATTATCTTTGATTCATTTCATATGTTAGATTAAAATTTACTCTGTAATGTCCCTAAATTCCTTACTAAACTTGAACACATTGGTATAAATGCATCTCTTTTCTAAGGATGTGTAACCATAACAAGGGTCTGTGGAAAATTGAAATTGTCTGAAAACTGCTTATTTTCTCATTCTTTCATTCTTTCTTTCTCCTCTCTCTCTCTCTCTCCCCTTCCTCCCTCCCTTCCTTCCTTTCTTCCTTCCTTCCTTCCTTCCTTCCTTCCTTTCTTCCTTCCTTCCTTCCTTCCTTCCTTCCTTCCTTCCTTCCTTCTGACAGGGTCTCACTCTGTCACCCAGTTTGGAGTGCAGTGGTGGAATCTTGACTCACTCACTGCAACCTCTGTCTCCTGGGCTCAAATGATCCTCCTACCTCAACCTTTCAAACAGCTGGAACCACAGGCATGCACCACCATGCCAGGTTAATTTTTTTATATTTTTGTTAGATACAGGGTTTTACCATGTTGCCGAGGCTGGTCTGGAACTTCTTAACTTCAGTGATCCACCTGCCTCAGCTTTTCGAAGTGTTGAGATTACAAGTGTGATTCATAGGGCCCAGCCTCCTCTTCTTTTTCTTAAGACTCACCTTGCAGAGGGTCACAAACGGAACTTTAAGAAATTTACCTGTATTATAGATCACCATTTTAGTTATTAGCCTTTTTTTCTTGAAGTTGTCCCAAAGTATTATCATTCTAATTGTTACTTAGATAGACACTAACTTTTTAAATTTTTGTTTTTATTTTAAGTTCCAGGATACATGTGCAGGATGTGCATGTTTGTTACATAGCTAAATGTGTGCCATGGTGGTTTGCTGCATCTATCTACCCATCACCTAGGTATTAAGCCCAGCATGCATTACCTATTTTTCCTAATGCTCTCCCTCCCCCAACCCTACCTCATGGCAGGCCCCAGGGAGTGTTGTTCTCCAGTGTCCATATGTTCTCATTGTTCAACTCCCACTTGTAAGTGAGAGCCTGTGGGGTTTGGTTTTCTGTTTCTGTGTTAATTTGCTGGGGATAATGGCCTCCAGCTCCATCCATGTCCCTGCAAAGGACATGATTTCATTCCTTTTTATGGCTACATAGTATTCTATGGTGTATATGCACCACATTTTCTTTACTCAGTCTATCACTGATGGGCATTTGGGTTGATTCCATTAGACAGACACTAACTTTTAAAAATGTATTTCCCAAATATTTCTATATTTAACACCATATTTAACCACATATTTAAACACTTCAGTCATTTACTCACAAACCAAACCCTAAGCTTATTTTACCTCTGAAATCTCATACTCCAATATTGCATGCTCTACAGCACTCCGCATCCCTTCAGCTCTCTCAAGTTCCCATTCCCCAGGACTCACCTTTCACTGTAAACAGGCTTCCTTCGCTCAACTCTTCAGTCCATTCATTTGTGTGCCAGCCTTTCCAGCCTTTGCTCTGTAGTTCATTAATTGATCTGTTCTCTCCCAGTACTCAACATGTCCTTCCATATCTGATAGTTTCCCTTTCTGCTGCAGTCAGTCTCCCGATCCACTTTCTCCATTCAAACGTCTGGGCTGCTAAGGGAACTTCCTTCTAACGAATGTTGCTCAGCTACACAGACTAGCCATTTCATGTACCCAAAGCCCCCAACCTTAGAGCCATCAACCTGGCTTGCTTACCTTGGTGAATTTTTGCTTATTCTCAGTCAATTTCCCCTCTACACCTCTTGTAACTTCTTATCACTCTCCAAACGCCTAACCTACCTCATCTACCTTACCCATTGCGATGGACTAAATTGTGTCTATCCCAAATTCACATGTTGAAGTCTTCACCCCTGATGTGACTCTATTTGGAGATACAGTCTTTAAGGAGGTAATTACGTTTAAAGAGGTCATAAGAGTGGGACCCTAATCCAATAGAATGGTTGTCCTTATAAGAGAAGATGCAGCAAGGGTGTTTGTGAGCCCACAGAGGAAAGGTCACGTGAAGACAGTGAGCAGGCAGCCATCTGCAGGCTGAGGACAGAGACCTCCAGAGAAACCAACACTGCTGGCAGCTTTAACTTAGATTTCTACCCTCCAGAAAAGTGAGAAAATAAATTTCTGTTATTTAAGACACCCAGTCTGTGGTATTTTGTTATGGCAGTCCTAGCAAACTAAGATACTCACAGCAATGATTTCACTTTTCACTTCATAAAGAAGATTGAGGTCTTCTGACAGGAACTCATTCAACTTCCTGCTCTCCTGCAAAATTATTTGTGTTCACCCCATACCTCAACCATTTCCCACCTATATGAGAGAATGAGTTGCTTCCTTCTGTCCAAAACCAGATTATACCAGCACGAAGGAAAAACAGAAGGGGATAGACCAGCAGCAGACTGACTTGTTAGGAGCCTCCCGCTCATCTATTTCTTTGGGGTTTATCCTACAGAGGCCCAAGCAGGAGGGGAGAGAAATGAGCTTCTGCAAGGCAAAAAATGTAAGGAGACACTCACTCTTCATGAATTATACAAATACTGATACTTCACTTGCACAACCTTGACTGTGGGAGTCTCTTTGTATTTTGCATCTAGGGTACCTCATTGGTCACATCATTGTCTCAGCCAGCTTCTGTTGCATCATGTGCTTATCTTTTAACAACCATACTGTTTTACCAGAACATCCCCAAAAGCTTTCTGTGAACTGGAGCGTTGGAGCCTTGGAATATGCCCTGGTTGGGGAAGAGGCTTCCAGTCGCCCTGATGTCTGGGACTCTCCCAGGTGTCCTGATCCACAGAGGTCTATTGGATCCTCTGGGTCCTCAGAAAAATCACTCTTCTCTGCACCCTGAAAACGATCTTGTGCTTAAAATCTGAAGCATCTCTCTTCTTTCCCAAATCACTGAAATCTTTGCGGTCACTCTAAACATGGCTGGGATCTCTCTAAACAAGGAAGCCCTGACTGGTCACTTCTCTCTTTTGGGCTACATTAAGTGTCTATCTTTGTCTCCATAGACTGGTGAGGAGGGCTCTATTATCACATTACATAGTAATTATGGCATTGTGTATCTCGCCCACATGGTAAACTCATCGAGGTGCAGTGTCTTACTGATCTTTGAATTTCTAGTGTCCAACACAGGATTTGGCACATAAACTTTCTATCATTGTTTGTTGGATAAATGAATGATACTTCTGCAATCTGCTGTCTCACTAGCTCCAGCTGGATAAGGATGATTGGTCAGTACTATATTTGTTATTTACTCTTATTCATGTCAACACAAGGAAATAAATAACTGAAGATTTGGAATGCCGTCACTGAATGATTGCTGAGTAAATCTTTCTTTTCACATAGCAATATTCCCTGTGTAGCAGGTGAGACAGATTGCTCCTGAAATATAAGGAAGTTTTTCTTTCCTCCTCCATTCCCTTCTCAAATGTGTAGCTTTAAAAATATCTAACTCCTTAGCAAAATGAGTTTCTTTTAATTAAACAGTTGAGACTCCTTATAGCTCTATCAGTCATATTTCTCCATCTGGTTTATTATCTTATTTCATATCAAGTTTCTGTGACTTTTCCTATCGCCAGAGTCAAATTTTCTCATCTGTAACTCCTCTTTTTCTTGGTAATTAAAGCTATGCTGGCTTTGCTGAATTTAGAAGGGTCCTCCCTGTCTCCAAGGATCTACCATAAATCCTACCCATGAACGACTTTCGCTGTTTTATTCAAGATATTTCTCTGTAACTTGTCATCTATGCTGTCTCAAATTCTGGAGCTTATCTTTTAACAACCATTCTGTTTTACCAGAACTCTTAAACAAGCATGAATTATAGCATCATTAGTTGCATACACAAGTTTCAGGAAAACTGTATTTCCACTCCTTATAATGATGTTCTTCCCAAAAAATTTTCCTAGGTTTCATTTTTTTTTTTTTAATGCTCCTTTAGAAGTGAACTCACAGGTTCCATCTATCTCTTTAGTTTTCTGTTGAAAAACACTCATGTTCTTTGATATTTGGTACAATTTTTCTTTTCCTGACAGTCATAATTTCTCAGTCTAATGTTGTTCTCCTCAAATATTCCACATCCCCCTGGACTATTTTGTGTTGGCCATGTTCATATGAATCAACTGTTTCCAATCCTACTTTATGGACACAGAATATTTCCTTCCTTCATTCCTTGAAAACTGTTCATGAAAATGTTGGAGATAAACAGCAGGGTCATCTGATGAGTCACTGTATTTGGCACCTACTGCCTGGCTTTTTCTTTGCCCTGAAAATCTTTGGTAAAACACACTGGCTTAAAGAAGAGGAGCAGGAACAGCTCTGGAATCATCAACACAACTCCATCACGAACTGACTAATTCTCTTCCTTGACTTGGACTCTGAAAAAAATTCCCCAATGTTAACCTTCTTTACTATCTATCCCAGTCCCAGCCCTCATAGCAACTGCTCCCCCAATTCAATTTCTACGTGCCTGTGCATATGTCAGCCCTGACTCTAACTTCCCATTTCCCAGGCACCCTCCCTTGAATGTCTGCTTTCAGTTTTCTTCCTACTCAATTAATCCTCACCCTCATGAACCCCTGAGTCTTCAACAATGTCCCAAGCCTGCTGTATTCCTTTGGATTATTTCCTTTCTCCTCCCAAACCAATGGGTGGTTCTCATCTTAGTCATTTTTCTTCAATCCAGTAGCTAGGTCATATTTTGCAAGGTCAGCTATATCCCTGTGTAGATCTGTCCTCAGTGTAGATTCTAGAGTGTCAGTACCTAAACCTGGTTGCTCATCAGGACCTTATGGGCAGCCTGGTAAGATTAAGGGGAGAGAGAAAGAAATTGAATGATAGTGAGCTAGCTAGCTAGCCAGACAGATATTTTTACCAGGTTTAGCTCTAGTTAATCAATTTTAATGCCCAATATCAGACCTTTCATACTCTAAGAGTCTGATTGTTAATTTTGCTCTATCTCTTTAGAAACAGTGTCTTTTGAAATAAAATTTTCAAGTGAAATGCATGATATATTTTGTGTAGTTGGAGATAGCTCTCTACTCTCATCAGAAATGAGCATATGAAAGATCTTGGATGTATATACTGCAATGTGGCAACCTTTTCTTTCTCCGCCAGGAAAACAATAATCATTCCATTTGATTTCTACAAATGTCATTAAAATAGAGAAACAGAGGACAGCCTGATTTATGTGACTGTGCAAGTAACAATTTGTCTTTTTTTACTTCCTGGATACTTTTTGGAATTTTATTTTGTACTCTCGAAATATCTTTGTACTCTAAAATTTCTGTCTCACCTGAACTCAAGAGGGGTTTCCTTTCTATTGAATTGTCTGAAATGTGAACAACGTTCTTCTTTTTCTTCTCAAACTATCTAGTGTATCTTCAGTTACATTCTTGTTTTTATTCCTAAAATTGCTAATGGTTCATTGTTGTTTTAGGCCAATAGTTTAGCTGTTTTATTACTCTTTTCACAGGAATGGCTATTGATGTATCATCTTTTTAAAGAATTCCTATATTAATTTCTTGTTCACCTTGTTTAATTTTTTATTTTCTGCTTTCTCTGAGTATTAGTGCCTGAGTATTATTTTCCTTCTTGACTTGAATTCTTATTTGTTTTCTTTAGTTCAGAAAATATTCTCCTGTTATGTGTTTGTGTATTCCTTATCTTCCACATACTCTAGTATCTCTTTAGAAATGATCTTCCTTCTGCTGGCACTGCTTTGCTGTCATTCACATCTAGAACCTTCTATATCACGGTTTCCCATGGTCTGAACTGTGTGCTCTGAAATCTGAGAGAGTTACATTTTTCCATTTTATTCATGTAATGATTCCTTACATTATCTCAGTCTCTTATAACTTAATGTGATAGAGATAGTTCTGGTTTGCAATCATCTTTACTCCATCCACTTATTTGTGCTCATTTTAGTCTCATCTTATCTTTTCATTTCAGTCTGTTATGATTCTATGCAGAGAATCTATATCTGCTTAAATTCTTTTCATGATGCCAAAAGTTTCTGGAATTCTTCTCTTGGATATTTTCAGAAAGCGTTCTTCTTCTGCATCTTCTTGTTTTAGACAGGGTCTCACTCTGTCACCCAGGCTGGAGTGCAGTGGCATGAACATGGCTCACTGAAGCTTCAGCCTCCTAGGTTCAAGCAATCCTGTCACCTTAACCTCTCGAGTAGCTGGGACCACAGGTGCGTGCCAATATGCCCAGCTAATTCTTCTGCATCTTCTAAATGTGAATTCCTTTTCCTTATTCTGCTATATATTTTCACTGGTCCCTGGTTGATTTTATCCTCTTTATGTTTCATAGGTATTAAGACAATACTGTTTCCAGACTTAGAAACAAAGTCTATTAACAGAGCATATTAGTAGATTTCCATTTGTTCCTCCCTGTCCACTTGTATGCATTACCATTTCAGTTCTCACAACCATTGTAATTCTTGCTTTCCAGGACACCCTGTATTGGTGTATTGCCAATGGAGATGGCCAGGAGTCTTTGTAATTTTGAACCAAGGAAATAATAAAACGCCACCATAAACATCTGCTGGCAGGTTCCCATTGTCAACCCTCTCCTACAATACTTTATTTGAAAGATACAGTCCTGCCAACATATGCAGAGCCTGTTTTCCTTGCTGCCTAATTGTTCTGAGATGCTGAAAAATGGTAACTGTGAGAGGCATATCCTGTAGAACAGAGGTCTGATTGCCTCACAGACGAACACCAATGAATAAGAGAAAAAAAGAGTTGTGGCTGGGTGCGGTGGCTCACGCCTGTAATCCCAGCACTTTGGGAAGCCGAGGTGGGTGGATCACGAGGTCAGGAGATCAAGACCATCCTGGCTAACACAGTGAAACTCCATCCTACTAAAAATACAAAAAATTAGCCGGGCATGGTGTTGGGCACCTGTGGTCCCAGCTACTCGGGAGGTTGAGGCAGGAGAATGGCGTGAACCCAGGAGGCAGAGCTTGCAGTGAGCCGAGATTGCACCACTGCACTTCAGCCCTGGGCGACAGAGCAAGACTCTGTCTCAATAAATAAATAAATAAATAAATAAATAAATAAATAAATGCTGTATTTTATTTCATGTATTTTGGTACAACTCTTCGTTTTGGAGAAGGTAAATTGAGTCTTTCTTTTTTAAAAAAATACATGTACTGTTTCAGGAAACAAAAGGAAATTATAGCATGAGAGGAAAAATAAAGAACTTACTCAATTCACCTCCATGTGCTTTATTGTGTGTGTTCATTTTCCCCAGATATCTGTGAGAAGCCCAGAAGGGCTGCACTGTGGATGGCTAGCCAGAGGCATTCTGCACTGCAGACCTCTGCTGTGTGATGGCACACACCTCTTCTCTGTGTCCTACTCTATCTGGATTCCTGTCTTAACAATACTGAATTTTTCACTGCAAAAGTACATATCTCTTATGTATTTTTCCGATGATTTTCATTTCTTTATTTTTCTCTTGAGTCTTTGGAAAATTTAATGGCAATGTGTTCCAATTCGTTGATTTATATATGTTTTTGGAGTTCACAAACTAGCAGACTGCAGCTAATATAGTTTATAGTAAGTTTAAGAACATACTGCACTTAATCTGATTTCTTTAGGAATGTCTCAATCCCATGTAGTGCTGGTGTGGCTGTTAATCATGGTATCAAACTCCAATCCCAGACACAGGAACAAGCATTTGACAATCATAGTGCTACATCTCAGGGGATACGGTGGTATTTTCAGATACGGGTGTGTGACTTTTTCCCAGGCCAATCAAAGTTTTCCTTGACACAGTTTTGGGGGAACTTGAGGTTTTTCTTTTCCTTTAGGAGTATGAGCTAAAAGCAAATAGGCCTAGAGCATCTGATGAATATCTTGTCAGGTGCTACTTTGAAAGCCTGCATACGGTAAGAAAAACTGAGGCCAAGTAAACAAAAGGCAGACAAGTAAAGCTGTAGACTAGATAAAGCTGATCACATTATTTGAGCTCAGAATCGAGCCATGCCTGAAGCTAAATCTGTTCTCCAGAAATATCCAGTTATGTGAGCCAATAAATTCTTCAGGCTAATCTATTCTATTCCATAAAACCAAGAACACTGTTTATTTCATCCAATTTGCCATTGCTGCCTACTGCATTCTGTAACTAAGTGATGCATTTTCCACCTCTAGTGTGAGCACTATACTCATCCTATAGTCTTCCTTTTTCATGATTCTATACTGTAGTTTCATCATGAAAGTTTATAAATGAAATGAGAGACTTTCAAGCATTTTCATTTAGTGTATCATCTTCAAAACCAGAAAATATTTCCCTGAGATGTTAAATGCTTCTTTTCTCTATTACTGAATCTTTTCCAAAGTCTGTTTGAGATTGGAATGTCAAACAAATACAGTTTGTTGTTTTTGTTGTTCATTTAAAAATAGTGAATATTACATCTTGGGGTTAATAAGGTTTTCCTCCCCCACAGATTGTACATATGTATTCTTACTTTGGTCTTTTAGGCATGGATGAGAGATATCGCAGGGAGAGTTCAGTTGGATGAAAGTTTGTAAAATTGGGGATCCAGTAAGTGGTAGAATAAAAAGAGTTACAAGGCCGGGCACGGTGGCTCACACCTGTAATCTCAGCACTTTGGAAGGCCAAGGTGGGCAGATCAGTTGAGGTCAGGAGTTCGAGACCAGCCTAGCCAACATGGTGAAACCCTGTCTCTACTAAAAATATAAAAAATTAGCCCAGCATGGTGGGGGGCACCTGTAATCCCAGCTACTCAGGAATCTGAGGCAGGAGAATCACTTAAACTCAGGAGGAAGAGGTTGTAGTGAGCCAAGATCATACCACTGCACTCCAGCCTGGGTGACAGAGTGAGACTCCGTCTTAAAAACAAACAAACAAACCACACAAACACAAAAGAGCTACAACCACAGGAATCATAGAAGGTGGATTGGATTATTTCCTCAAGTTTTTATTTTATTGTGTTTATTATGGTAGCCAAGTGACCAGAGGCACTACTCCCACTTCTCAAGCTATCAAAATTCCTGCCTAGTAACTGGTTATCTCCAGCTTTACTTAGCAGATTTCCTATATAAAATGTTAGCTAAAATTGATCATTATCAGTGAATCCTGATTTTTGTGGAGTTTGATCAGATATATATTTGATATATATATATATATTTGATATATATATCAGATATATTCATATACATATATATATGAATAGAACACCTGGTCAGAAGCTATTATAATAATCAGTCATGGTTTCCCTAAGAAAGGAGTTTTAGTAGACACCTTATATGGAGCTGCTGCCTACTCAAAGTTCACACCTGTGTAACTCTAAATGGAATTGATTAGTTCCTCTTGAGTCCCTTCTTGATTACACTGTATTTTGATAAAACTTCTTATTTCTGATTTGCACATTATACCTTTTCCTGGATATTTGCAGTGTTATGTTTTTCTATTATTATACTCTAATAATAATAAAAAGAACAAGAAGTTATATTTCAATTTCAGTTTTAGAAAACAATAGTAGCTAAATGGATATATGGCTATCCAAAGATTGCTGCCTTAAACCTGAAGTAGTGTGATCAGATTTCTTATGAGTAGTCTTGCCAAAATTATAAAATATAACAATACAACTTATTTGGTAGATTTTTACGAATTATATCTCCTTTTCCCATAATCTAAGACCTGAATTCAAAAACATAGTCTTCTAGCACTTTAAATAAAATCGTTTTTCTTCTTTATCTTCCCTTTTATTATTCTACTTTTTGGATACAATTACTTACATATTAGTCATAAGTGCTTCATCACATAATGTGACATAATTGGCAACTCATTGAAGACATGGGAATTTTCCCTTGTCTGCAGAGTAATAGTTTCTTATAATAAGAAACACATGTGAGGATTTTTTTTTTTAAACTATGTCTAGAATTGGGATCTTTCCCAGGAGAGCTTCCAGGTGTTTATCTAAGCATAACAGGCCAAATTACTACCTTTTAGAGTCTGGGAAACAGGAATAGCATTAAAAAGTATAAATGTGACTGGACAGCCTCATAATTCTAAAATGAACTTGGAAACTGGAGAATCTTGAATGAAATTAATATGCTGGAACTATGGACTTGAATTTAATGTGAATTTCTGTTTGTTAATTTTCAACCACTGCTATTGTTCTCCGGTCTCTTTTCACATTTGGCTCCTCCTTGTCGCTTGTTAAACGTAAATTTTTCTGTCTAACTTAGCACAAATGTTCATAGCAGGCCTGTAATCTCAAATCTCAAATCTTTTAATATAATTGCACTAATTCAATGTGCACCACTTAAATTCACAATGCTCACTTAGATCCTGATTCAGAAAACTCCAAATAGTAGCCATGCTCACTTGTGATAGAAAGCTTATTTATAACTTGTCTTTTCCTCCTTAGACAAATAAACTACATTCTTCAAGATTCTCAAAAAGAAAATCTGTGGTGGCAGCCATTTATCTATTGTCTTTCGCCCCAATCCACTCTTCTATACCATATTTGCAATTCTGGGTCTTGGAACATGCTTCTTTGCCAGATGACTTTATGTTAGGTTCTGCCAATAGGGATGACTAGGAGGATCTTAGAAGGCAAGAGGAGGAAGAGTATTTATTTTTCTTTTCTGCGTATTGATCTTGCTAGTGTCACCTCAGTAGTCGCACAACTTACTTCCCAGCAGCAAAAATTAGTTCTAGACTCCAAATTCATTCAGGACTCCCAGAACTTATCATCAGAGGCCTTCAGAGTAATTGCAGCTGCAATAAAGGAAGTCTGTCCCCTTCTCAGATATCTGAGTTCCACCTCAACAGGGCCCTGCCTCCTAAGTTCTATATTTTGATAACCCCAAATACTTTCCTTTTTCTCCTCACTTCTATGGGTGGTAACTGATGCTTGTGTGTGTGTGTGTGTGTGTGTGTTTGTGTGTGTGTGTGTGTCCATGTATGTTTCTGGGTTCCCTGTTTCCTCTTTGTTCTTTCAATACTCCAATTCTTGTGTAATCAATTCTCTATATTAAATTCTCTCCGTTAAAATATCTATTATGATTCTACCTTCATGACTAAAACCTAAGTAATACATTAGTAGTAGTAGTCCTAGGAAACAAACCTTCAAGCAAGAATGGGATACTGGTTTTCAGCTATTTTTCTGCAAAATATTTTGCCTCCAATACCAATTTTCAAGGCCTGCCAGAAGAAGATTGCTTTCACCTGGCAGGAACAACAGTAGATTTTAACAGCCTTGCCCCAAATTTATTTTGATTCTCCTGATCTCTGCCATAATATCATCCTCAGAGAACTTAATCATCTTGACATTCCACAAACATCACCCTGGCCCACTACTATGATGGTATCACTCTGATTGTACCTTATGAACAGCAATTAGCCAGTACTTTAGATATCTTAGTGAGACACATGTTAGACAGAGGGTGGGAGGTAAAACCCACAAAAATGCAAATGCCTGTCCCCTCAATTAAGTTACTTAAGGAAACTTCAAACATCTCAAGTACAAATAAATGCCCAATAAAGCCTCTTGCAAGCTGCAGCAGGAGAATCACAGTGAAGACTGGGACAATTTTGGATGAAAGCTATGCCCTCTTTAGTAGATTCTAGAACTAGAATCATCTGTCCACTTACTTTTATAACTAGCAGCTCTGAAATTGTTGGAGCTATCTTGTTATATGGTAGTCTTTCTCCTACCTTTCCTCAAAAAAAGAGTTTTCCTTGTGGGTGCTTTTTCACAGCACAAATGATTATGTGTCCCTTGCTCTGCTAACATATTGAAACGGAAGCTGTATAGCTGTAAGAAAGAACCTGACTTGATTGAGAATTGATAATTTGCCATGTCCCAGCAAGCGGGCACACA
This sequence comes from Piliocolobus tephrosceles, assembly GCF_002776525.5. Classification (NCBI taxonomy): domain Eukaryota; kingdom Metazoa; phylum Chordata; class Mammalia; order Primates; family Cercopithecidae; genus Piliocolobus; species Piliocolobus tephrosceles. The sequence goes on along the minus strand of NC_045439.1, from coordinate 91,799,061 downwards.
ATTCCACTTCTCTATCAGGACTTGGTTAAGACTGATTCAGTATAAAGAACAAAATGTACAATCTGACTACCTTCTAGTACATATAGTTTTCTTACCTCAACTTTTTCTGGTGCTTTCGAAGGGCTTTTCCTTCTTGGTATTTTATGTATAGTTTAACAGAAACTTTAAGATGGGATCTGAACTGTTTTAATTCAAACTGCCATCTTCTCCAAAGCTGGTGTGTGTAATTTTTTTAATGAAAGGAAAGCCATATTCTCAAATTGTGTTGCATCAGGTTGTCATCTGCCAATGATACTTTCATGGGATTATGTAAAATCACAAGCAACTGATGTAATAGAGACAAATTAGACAAAAGCTGTTTCTGAAGCAGATATATAAAGTATCAAGGTGTAGGCATCAGTTTGTCTCTCTCTTGAGAAGGTAACGAACACTGAAAATATTACTTATTTTGCTTTAAAAAAGAGAACCACCAATAATAAACTAAAAATAATTAATAAGCAGTATACAAATTAATAAGCATACAAATCCTGCTTATTATTTTTAGTAGTTGGCTTTTAAAGCCAAACATTCTACCACTACCTCGATTTCTGCCTAGAAAGAATAAAGATGAAAAATCTGGTTTTCTGTCACTCCTTCCCTTGGATGACAAATTCAACAAATTACTAGGGCTCTATAAGCCAATAGTTGCACTGTTAAAATAAAACAAAGGTTCTTCTGGATTAGGAACTGTTCCTGAGGGTTTGTCTATTTGTGGATTCTTGTTAAAAGCAAGTAATCAATAAATACGATGGATTCTGAGGCCAAATCAGTGGCTGTTGCTGGTTAGTTTCTTCTCAGAACTAACGTCATTGATAGCATTTGAAATAGATGGCCAATGTACTAACAATCAGTAAGCCCTAAACGAGCACCCACATGTCTCAATCAATGCTCTAGGCACTTTGAAGGTACAAAAACGTTTCTAAGAAATCAGTTTACTCTCAAGAAGATTCCAGTCTAGGCAACAAGAAACAACAGATGACTGGAAATAAATACAAGACATGGATGTTTAGGAGCCACAAATGTGATGTTGATTGTCTAGTTCCATATTCTGCTCACTGCAGGTTGCTATTGCAGCATCTCTCTTTTCAGCTAAAACCTCTCTGGTTCAGCAACTCTTCTTGCTATATCCATGACCCCTCCTAAGTGCTTGGAGCTAGTTCTGTGATTCTGACCCCCTTTTGCAAATGGAAGCAATCTGTGAAGCTCTTCTAGGCTTGAACTAACAAACACAAGCCTCTCAGTGCTCAGCGAGTGAGTCATCTCACTATCAAAGAGACTCACCCAGGTAGGCCAGGATATGGGGCTTCTTTCACAGAAGTACACCATAATCTAAGCCCTAAATTCTATTAAAATTCTCCTCTCACCCCTATGATACGAAGAATATCTTATAGGCTCAGTGAGTGGGGAGTTATGCCATGATTCATCAAATATTCTTTATGCCAGCAATTTGTTTAAAAAAAAAATTAAGAGATGGGGTCTTGTTTATGTTGCTCAGGTTGGTCTTAAACTCCTGGGCTCAAGTGATCTGCCCACCTTGGTCTCCCAAAGTGCTGGGATTAGAGGCATGAGCCACCATGCTCGGCCTTGTAAATTGTTTTTGATCGTGAACAATTACCAATAAAAAGGCATGCTCTGAGAAAATACATACATTCCTATATACTACATTGTTGTTACTAATTGCTATCTCAGAGATTTTATATATATGTGTGTGTGTGTGTGTACTGCTCATGGTGTTAGATTTAAAACTATATTTCCAACAGTTTTAATAACTTCGAAATAGTTTGGCTGACTTTTTTTTTCAGTTCTGATGAAATTATCTTTTTTAAACCCATGAGGTAGCTGACAACTCATCACGGGAGTAGATGTGTCAGCTCTGCTATTTCCTTATTTCTCTCTTGTGAATATATCATAGTACTATTTTTGAACCAAAATTTCTTTTTAAAAATCTTTTAAAGCCGACTGTCCATTTTTTGGAAAGCTGGTTCAGTTAAGTTTAAGAAATATAATCCAAAGACCATCAAACCAGTACCAAGAAACTAGAGTGCATGCATATAGTGAAAGAAAAAATGAGGATGGGCCATACTCACTGGCATATAAATCCTGATCTTCTCATAGGTTACTTCACTAAGCAAGATGTGACCTCATGCAGGTATCAATGTCAATCCCCTTGTATTAGCAAAGCTAATATTTTCTTCCCACATTCCAGTGGCTTGGCTTGTACACTCCTGTTTAGAGGTTACTGTTCTCTTCTATGAGTCTTTTCAAGGCCTAAGCTTTTGAAATGCAATAGCCTGTTTTCTGCTAGAATATCCTTTCCACGAAGCATTAAATACACTGACAAAATAGGAGAAGGATCACAAGATGAAAAGAAGTTGTGAGAAAAGACAACACATCCATTTATATAAAAAATGTTTTCGCACCTCTCTTGGATGTGGATGGGTGCCCAGGGGTAACGCTTTCTAGACAAGGGAAGAAGTGTGGACACAGACACTGGATTGGAGGTTATTGGGACATGTGAAAAGGATGGGGCTTCCCAATGGGAGAATACGGGGAGTCATGGTAGGTAAGATCAGTGGGGTAGGGAAGCTACACTGAAAATCAGAGTGAGGAATCAGGTTTATTTGGGATTGTTCCATCACCCTTACCCCATTCATTAATAGTGCAACACATAACCTGTTTCTGATTTCTTTCCTAAATAAGTTTTAAATCTATCTATTTATCTCTCTTTGGACACCATCACTCAAAGCTACTGTCCCACTGCAATAGCCTCCAACTAGTCTACCAACACGCTTCCCCAGCCTGATCTTCTAGCATCCGGCCCCTCGTTCTTTGCAGGCATGTCGTCTCATCGCAGTTTCTTGAGCAGCCCGGCTCTTCCTCCTACTCTAGGGGCTTTGTGTGTTATCTCTCCTGGAATACTCCCATCCTGTACTACCTCTACCATTCTTCAGACCTCAACTCAATACCAGTTCCTTTCTGAACATATTTTTTAACACCTTAAGTGAGTCATATTCCCTGTTATGTAATCACAGCATCAGGGACTTACTGCAGTTATAATTGTGTTTTAGATACTTTGTTTTTTGTCTCCCACACTTGTATAAATGCTGTGGGATCAGGGATCATGTCTCTATTTTCTTACTATTTTATTTCTAGCACTTATCACAATATAAAGAACACAGTAGGTGTTTGATAGTTATTTGCTGAATGGTGAATGCTGTTGCCAGTAGGTAGCCACTATACCATCTTGATGGACAAGTGACAAGATAAAATAAGGTTTAAGATGTCTCAGCTGGGTGCAGTGGCTCAGGCCTGTAATTCCAGTACTTTGGAAGGCCAAGTCAGGCAGATCTCCTGCAGTCAGGAGTTCGAGGCCAGACTGGCCAACATGGTGAAACCGTGTCTCTAGTAAAAATACAAAATGAGCTGGGCATGGTGGTGCGTGCCTATAATCCCAGCTACTTGGGAGACTGAGGCAGGAGAATTGCTTGAACCCGGGAGGCAGAGGTTGCAGTGAGCTGAGATTGTACCATTGCACTCCAGCACGGGCAAAAAGAGCAAAACTCTGTCAAAAAAAAAAAAAAAAAAAAAAGTCTCAATGTCTTCAATAGAACAAAAATCAATATAAAAATCTATCACCAAAAAATTTTAATATAACCACCTATGCAACTCTAAGAGGAAATTAAAATCAATTTTCACAATATATAGAAAAGAACAATAATGAAAACTTTGCATTTGATTCAATAAGACAAAGCTGTTGTCAGAGGAAAATTCATGGTTGTAAATGTTTTGCTAATAAACAAGCAAAATTTATATAAAATATATTAAGTAATTCAAGAAATTAGTAAAGGAATTTTTTTAAAAAGCTAAAGAAATAATAACAAAGGGAAGATATAGGCACCTGAAGAAAAATACCTAAAGAAGCCATTTGTAATTTTCCACAAGTAAATTTGAGAATCTCTACAGTGATTTCTTAATAAAATATAAATGATTAAAATGTACCCTAAGAGAGAAATTATAAGCAGATCAATTGTAAGTGAAGAAATAGAGACAGTTTCCTAAGAACCATCCACCTTCAAAAGTACAAATGTTTTCACAGGAGAGTTACAGCAAAATGTTAGAATGTTTCCTCTACCTCCTGCAGAGAAGGTGGTTAGGGTGATGAGAAGGATCTCAGACTGTAAGAGTAGCCACCTGTCCTATGTCAACACTCTTTTGGAGGATAGGTTGTTGTATTATTAAGAGAGCAGGCAGGTCCTTTGAATTCCAATACAATTACTACTCTCGTCTAAATAGAATGACTATATATTCTGATTTTCTAAGATAGCTCTTTTTTTTTTCCAGGGGTAATCTGAGTTTTCTAAAAGTAGCTAGATTTTAATATATAGTAATTATACAAATCTAACCATAAGTTATTGAACATTAAGAGCCACTAATAAATGACAATTCACCAGTTAAGGTGAGCACGTGATTACTGAAATGAATGTATGCTCAATGTTCAGGTGAGGATATGCTATTTTAGTAGCTGAAGCCCACAGGGCTTGTATTGATATGCTAAGCTGAGAAATTGTGGCCATAGGTCAGTAAAGATATAGGCACAAGGTGATATCAGCAAGGAACATTTCCAGCTGTATTACCAGATCACTTTCCCAGAGTTCAAAGATATTTGAAAGGTTTGAAAATATATCATTACACTTTTAACTTTCATGTCAAAATGTCTATAAATGATACTTTTTTAAAGACTTTCTTTTTAAAAGCTTTGCCAAAAGAATTACATTTGTTAAAAGAGACATGACAATTTGTCTTTTCACTTATGAGATAAGCATGACTCAAGGCAGGAAGTATGACTTATAATATATTCAACCTAAGGAACTCACTTAGCTGTTGAGTCTGTAGTGTCTAGTGCTTCCATGAATACATTTCTTGAGATAAGATCATGTAAAATGAGGCTTGTTGCCAAGAACATGGGAAATCATACACTATACTGCAAAACTCAACCATGGTCACAGATCTTTCTGTTGTACTTATTGCTGGGTGAGCAAATGTATATTAACCAGCTCTCCAAAGAAAGTGCCTTGATTTATAGAATTTGTCAATATTCATGGTATAAATACTCCAAATATGGTTGATTAAAGTCTACCAACGTGATGTCACTGGGAAGATTTGTGTCCAATCAGCTCCCACAAACTGGTGTGAGTCAGCTTCCATTGCACCACAAATTCTAGATAAATTTTCATAATCTTTAAACTTAAATTTTCATTATTACAAAAAAAACACAGAATTATCATAACATATGCTCTTTCTCCTTAAGCTCAAAATATTTTATTTTAGGAATTGGATGACATTTAATGTTTAGCCATTGTGAAACAAAACATCTATTTAGCCACGAAAGTCAATATATTAGTTTAAAAAGTTAATATGGAAGTTCTTAACCATGAGTAGGACAGCCATATGTCAATAACATATCTGATCTTCTAAAAATTAAAGTAGATATAATTTTGATAATATTGATTTTTATAATTTTATAAAAGTAAAGATGTTAGCATAATTTTGTTCTTTGTTAAAATGTACGACACACCAATTGTCTTATTTAGACATACAAATCTGATGTGCAATCTTGAAGTAGCATGTGAATGTTTCAAACATCATTTTACAGGAATTTTTTTTGGGGGGGTGGACAGGGTCTCTGTTGCCCAGGCAGGTGTGCAGTGGTGCGATCTGGGCTCACTGCAATTTTCACCTCCCTGACTCAAGCCTGGGAGGCTCCCACCTCAGCCTCCCAAGTAGCTGGGTCCACAGGTGCCCGCCACCATGCCTGACTAATTTTTGTATTATTTGTAGAGACAGGGTTTTGCCATATTGCCCAGGCTGGTTTCTAACTCGTGCACTCAAGCAATGTGCCTGCCTCGGCCTCCCAAAGTACTGGGATTACAGGCTTGAGCCACTGTGCCCAGCCTTAAACGACTTCTTTAAATTGACCCTTTTTTCCCCAAGATTCCATAGCTGACCTAATTTAATGCTTTCTCAATGCTACAATTACTTTCTATGTTACATTTTCCAGAAATGGATGAGCACCACTTTTTAGTAACCATGCTTTGTGTAGAATTATACTTGTATCAATATCAATAATAAAGACAAAAAATGTGAAGCTTTTTAAATTTACTGTCCTCTAATTCAGGAAGAAAGTTGTTGAGAAAAAGTATGTATTGCATTTTGGATGAGGTTCAGCAGGTAAATGAAAGTTAGATTGTTGAGTCTTCTTGAGTTCATGCTGTGGCTAAAAACTCCTGGGGACTGGGGAGTTACTGTATGTAGGAATACCTATTCTTATGAGGGCTTCTTGTTCATAGAAGATGGAAGTTATTTTCTATCAGGTTGAGATGTGTGTATTTTTTATGTTACAAATGGTCTTCCCTACTCAAGCTTGAGTAAATTGGACCACCACTGTGGTCCTTGGAGGGCAAATTTGAAAGCCCTTATTAATCCTGTAGGATTCAGTTGAAGGCATGGTCTTCAATGTACTTTACCTGAAAAAAAGGGGGGGGAATTTTAAAAATGTGTTTCTCATATTTAATTCATTTAGTCATTCATCTGTAGATACATTCATTATGCACATATTCATTCATTAGATAAATAGTTACTGAGTTACTGTGACTTGCTAGACAACGAGCAAGGGTTCAGGAGAGAGCTGGGAGCCAGAAGGACACAGTTCTACCCTCATGCAACAGACAGACCAGTCATGAAGACAGCTTTTAAACAAACTATTTTAATTGTGATGATTACCTAAAAGAGAGAATGCACAGCCCTGTGGGGATGTGCAATAGTAGAGTCTGGCATTTTCTTATTGCGGGGAGGAAGATCTCATTGGAGAAGTCACACATAAGCTGCTACACAAAGAACAATGCTTTTACATGAAATTTGTTTTCCTAACCCCTGTCTACATCAGAACTTCCCAGTGAAATTGGCAAGGACAAAATGAGCATGAAAGACAGCAGAAGGGTTCTCATAATTTTCATAATGACATACATACATAATATTCTACAAATAAAGGACATATGTGAATTTCCTTTCTAACGAGTGAACAAGAACTCTGACCTTAACACTTGATTTCTACTGATTAACAACCCTCAGAAGTCAGAGGAGCCATCAATGATCATGGAAATCACTTTATAAAACCTCTCTCAATAGCTAAATTGCTTAGAGACTCTCAAGAGGATGTTCAGAAACATTTAGAAGAATAAAAAATTGTGGAACAGGATGAATTCTTCCAACAACATTGTTACTGAGTTCAGAAATAGGTAAAAAAAAAAAAAACTGATCAAGTAAATACCATAAGCTATCTTATTACTGAAGTAATGTTTTAATTTTAAGAGTGGAAATACATACAAGCAGAAGGAAGAAATCACCCATATTCCACACTCAAGAGACAACCCCTGGCTCCACTCTGATGCGGATCTCCAGAATTTGTTCTTCCATATATGTTAAGGACTGATTAAATGTAATATTATACGCAATATCCCTGGCGAGATAAGAATGACGAAAAGTTTTGGCATCATGACTTTCCAGTTTCAATAATTTGTATTAGTTATTTTACTTTCTCTGCTGTGCTTACTTCAACTATAAAATGGGGTTAAAAGTCATCACTGCTTGATAGGATTGTGGCCAAATGAGCTGTTTTAATTCATGTAAATCGGTGTAGCGTAGCATTCACTCAGTAGGTGGCTGCTGCTCATCTTCTCTGTCAGTAGCTTTCAACTTACAGGTTGTGACCCACACTAAAATGTCATGACATTGATTTAGGGGTAATCAGGCAAGAGAAAGAAATCAAGGGTATTCAGTTAGGTAAAGAAGAAGTCAAATTGTCCCTGTTTGCAGATGACATGATTGTATACTTAGAAAACCCCATCGTCTCAGCCCAAAACCTTCTTAAGCTGATAAGCAACTTCAGCAAAGTCTCAGGATACAAAATTAATGTGCAAAAATCACAAGCATTCTTATACACCAGTAACAGACAAGCAGAGAGCCAAATCAGGAATGAACATCCATTCACAATTGGTTCAAAGAGAATAAAATACCTAGGAATCCAACTTACAAGGGATGTAAAGGACCTCTTCAAGGAGAACTACAAACCACTGCTCAGTGAAATCAAAGAGGACACAAACAAATGGAAGAACATACCATGCTCATGGATAGGCAGAATCAATATTGTGAAAATGGCCATACTGCCCAAGGTAATTTATAGATTCAATGCCATCCCCATCAAGCTACCAATGAGTTTCTTCACCGAATTGGAAAAAACTGCTTTAAAGTTCATATGGAACCAAAAAAGAGCCCGTATTGCCAAGACAATCCTAAGTCAAAAGGACAAAGCCGGAGGCGTCACGCTACCTGACTTCAAACTATACTACAAGGCTACAGTAACCAAAACAGCATGGTACTGGTACCAAAACAGAGATATAGACCAATGGAACAGAACAGAGTCCTCAGAAATAATGCCACACATCTACAACCATCTGATCTTTGACAAACCTGACAAAAACAAGAAATGGGGAAAGGATTCCCTATTTAATAAATGGTGCTGGGAAAATTGGCTAGCCATAAGTAGAAAGCTGAAACTGGATCCTTTCCTTACTCCTTATACGAAGATTAATTCAAGATGGATTAGAGACTTAAATGTTAGACCTAATACCATAAAAACCCTAGAAGAAAATCTAGGTAGTACCATTCAGGACATAGGCATGGGCAAGGACTTCATGTCTAAAACACCAAAAGCAACGGCAGCAAAAGCCAAAATTGACAAATGGGATCTCATTAAACTAAAGAGCTTCTGCACAGCAAAAGAAACTACCATCAGAGTGAACAGGCAACCTACAGAATGGGAGAAAATTTTTGCAATCTACTCATCTGACAAAGGGCTCATTTCCAGAATCTACAAAGAACTCAAACAAATATACAAGAAAAAAACAAACAACCCCATCCAAAAGTGGGGAAAGGATATGAACAGACATTTCTCAAAAGAAGACATTCATACAGCCAACAGACACATGAAAAAATGCTCATCATCACTCGCCATCAGAGAAATGCAAATCAAAACCACAATGAGATACCATCTCACACCAGTTAGAATGGCAATCATTAAAAAATCAGGAAACAACAGGTGTTGGAGAGGATGTGGAGAAATAGGAACACTTTTACACTGTTGGTGGGATTGTAAACTAGTTCAACCATTATGGAAAACAGTATGGCAATTCCTCAAAGATCTAGAACTAGATGTACCATATGACCCAGCCATCCCACTACTGGGTATATACCCAAAGGATTATAAATTATGCTACTACAAAGACACATGCACACGTATGTTTATTGCGGCACTATTCACAATAGCAAAGACTTGGAATCAACCCAAATGTCCATCAGTGACAGACTGGATTAAGAAAATGTGGCACATATACACCATTGAATACTATGCAGCCATAAAAAAGGATGAGTTTGCGTCCTTTGTAGGGACATGGATGCAGCTGGAAACCATCATTCTTAGCAAACTATCACAAGAAGAGAAAACCAAACACCGCATGTTCTCACTCATAGGTGGGAACTGAACAATGAGCTCACTTGGACTCGGGAAGGGGAACATCACACACCGGGGCCTATCATGGGGAGGGGGGAGGGGGGAGGGATTGCACTGGGGAGTTATACCTGATGTAAATGATGAATTGATGGGTGCTGATGAGTTGATGGGTGCAGCACACCAACATGGCACATATATACATATGTAACAAACCTGCACGTTATGCACATGTACCCTAGAACTTAAAGTATAATTAAAAAAAAAAAAAAAAGGAACAGATAAGAGAAGAGAATAGAGGTTTCATAAAATTCCCATTAAATGAAAAAAAAAAAGAAATAAGAAAAGAGAGTCTGGGTATTGTGAAACTCTACTTCAGGTGTGTGTCGGGGGGCAGGGTTGGAGGCTATGCACTATGTCACTAATTTTCTTTCTAAGTATGGAACACTGTCAACAAAGCATGAAAACACTGTTCCGAATCACAACATAGCCCCTGCCCTGGAACCTACTTTTGCTCTCTCAACAACAGCCCATGGACCCACTTCCCTATCGTTAGATATTCTTCTACACAATTCTGGTGATTGTACTTACTTACTGTATTTACTTATATAAATAGAGCTTAACTTTTTTGTAGGGGGACAGAGTCTCTCTCTGCTGCCCAGGCTGACGTGCAGTGGTGGCATCTCTGTTCACTGCAACCGCCTCCTCCCGGGTTCATGCCATTCTCCTGCCTCAGCCTCCTGAGTAACAGGGACTGCAGGTGCCTGCCACCACACCCAGCTAATTTTTTGTTGTTGTTTTTAGTAGAGATGGGGTTTCACTGTGTTAGCCAGGATGGTCTCCATCTCCTGACCTCACAATCCGCCTGCCTCGGCCTCCCAAAGTGCTGGGATTACATCGGCCGAATAGAGCTTAATTTTTAAAATAAATCTCCTAACATTTTGGCCCAATCAGAATTATTTCTCAATATAGAAAAGTTCAAATTATTTGCAGATTCTGTAGCCTTTAGAAAGACAATTCATCAAGTATATTACTACACATGATTTAAATTGTATACTTTGGACGATGCTCTGTTTAAATAACTTCACAAGTCAGAAAAAATATATACCATTTATTTTTTAGTGATGACTCCAGGGACTCAGAATAAATTGGATGCTTTAGGGAAAAAAAGGAAAAGTCTTGGATCAGCTTTGTTTAGCTACTGCACCTGGCATCACTGAGCAAGAGCTCAGGATACAATGCTTTACGCCAAGAACACATTGACTTATTGCAGCCTCTCCACATACATTTTACTGTCATTTCTGCAATGCATATACGAATGTGGTTACAAAGCAAGGTCAACATTGCTTTGGTATTTCTATTTCCCCCCACTCTTTCTTTCCTCCTGTCTCTCTTCTCTCTTCTCTCTCTCTCTCCCTTTCTCTCTCTCCCTTTCTCTTTCTCTCTCTCTCTCTCAATGTGCGTGTGTGTGTGTGTGTCTCTTCTAAGGTCACAGTACAAAACCTAAGACAGCCAACATAGTAGTCAAATGCACAGGACTTCCCGCTTGATGGAAGCCCATAGAAAGCTCTAAATAACTTTGAGTGTACATGCTTTTTCTCCCTTACTGGAGGAGACTTAAAATCTTTTTGCCCTTCACAGCCCTTGGTTCCTAATGAGTGTTCAATAAATATTTATTAGATTGAACTGCCATTATTGTCAGCAGTTATTTATTTAATGTGTTTCACAAATCTTGACTTCCATACATTTATAAAAGTATGCATTTCAGATGGGCAAAGGTAAGTCCAGCAGTAAAATAATTTCATTCATTCATTCAGAAAAAGTTTACTGAACTTGTACCCTTTGCTATGTACTTCTGTTCTAGGAAATAGAGATAGAGAGAAAGAGCAGTGAACCAAAAGGATGAATCACTTTTCTCTTGGGGTTGGATACTTCTCAAGGGGGCAGATAATAAACAAATAAGCAGATGTATATAAAGTGACTGGTGCTGGTAAGTATGGGACTGGTATCTTAAAAAATCACCACCTTCTAGTAATACTATCTCTCTTTCTTTTAAATATATTCAGGAAAAACATACATATTCAGAGAGGAGTAGTTCTTTTCCTGCCCCTTGATGAACATTCCAGCAGGCTGAAGATTTTTCTACTCATTCTCAGGTAAAATCAAACAAATGAACAATGAGCTAATAAATTAAGTCTTGTGATCCCTTGTGGTCACAAATAGAATCTCAGTTTAGTATTTACAATGTCTACAGTTTTGTAGGAATCAAAATGAACTTGAATCCAAACCAAACCTTTTCCAACCCCTCTCAGCTGGAACTGACGGTGGGCTGGCCAGTTGCAATGGTGGGAGGGTTTGGATAGTACCCTCTTATTTCCTCATGGAGCCTCCCCTAACTACTTCAGTTTCAGGTCATCAGCGCTGGTAAGAACTGACCACCATGTCATACCTCTTGGGCCTGGCGGATGGATGGTTCTAGCTGAGTCTGAGATCCTCAGCTGCCTCTCTCAGCCCTTGCTTCTCAGGCACTCATTGCTCCCAGGCAGCGCTTCCGATGGCTGCTGCTTCTTGCACCATCTTCTTCCACACCTTCACAGCACATAGTCATGTATCATTGTTCGGATAAACCCTGGAGTGCAATGTGATCCCAGAGAAGATGCCTGTATCGTGTTGCCTAGGGCCACCTGAGATTTCTCAGGCAGGAGACAGACACTTCTAGACTGCAGGAAGTGCAAGGATTCCTCCATCACTAAGGCTGGAGATCAGAACATGAGGAAGATTCACAGTACAGATATACGCCTGTCCCATATGGGGAAGATAAGGCCTTACCCAAAACCCTCTCTGACACCTTTGTATATTCTTTCTATGGCTGAGTCATGGAGCTATTTTCCCATATGTTCTTTTAAAATTCTCCCTAAGGTGTGGGACAGTGGGGATGGGTTTCACATTCACTCTGGTGATAGTCATTGTACTTATCCTGAGATGGCATGAACCCATTTCAACACACTTAGAGGGCTGTGAAGAAAGACCAATTGGGTAGATGAAGAGAATGTGTAGTGGAGGAGGCAGGAGGCAGGGGGCCATTTTATGTGGGGTAGTCAGAGAAGTTCTCTCTGAGAAAGTGAGAAGTGAGCAGAGACTCTAACTGAAGGGAGGAAGTGAACCCTTTGGATATGGCTGGGGAAGAACATGCTAGACAAAAGGAATCAGGAGTGCAAAGGTCCTGAGGGAGGAGCGTGCTTGGCATGGAACAGCCAGGAGGTCAGGAGGTTGGAGCCACATGCAAAGAGGAAGACAGGAAGGTGTTAAGGAGTAGCAAGGAGACAGCTTATGCATGGCTCTGTAAGCCATGGAAATATTCTTTGGATTTTATTTGAGTGACAAGCGAGTCCTTATTTATTTACTTTAATGGCACTAAAGCACAAGAAAATAACTCTGTCCTTATAATTGAGTGTAGAACATAATAAAATGTAATATTAATTGGGCCATCAGCTTAGCTGATCAGTTGATAGCCAAGACTCCTTATTCTGTATTCTTATTAACACAAAAAAGAGATTTATGACCCAGTAAATGAATAAACAAATACTGCTAAGTTCAAGTGATGTGCTCTGTGGATTTTCTTTCATTAAAAACTGATCTTCCTGGAGGAAGACTCATCATTCTGATTTTGTGTACTGTCTTTTTTTAAATTAATTAATTAATTAATTAATTTGAGACAGAGTTTCTCTCTGTCACCCAGGCCGGAGTGCAGTGGCGTGATCTTGGCTCACTATAACCTCCACCTCCCAGGTTCAAGCAATTCTCCTGGCTTAGTCTCCCAAGTAGCTGGAATTACAGGTGCCCACCACCACACTCGGCTAATTTTTGTAGTTTTTAGTACAGATGTAGTTTCACCATGTTGGCGAGGCTGGTCTTGAACTCCTGTCCTCAGGTGATCTGCCTGCTTCGGCCTCCCAAAGTGCTGAGATTACAGGCGTGAGCCATGGTGCCCAGCCTATATTCTCTCTTTTTAAATACAGGCCAATATTGTTTTACACCTTGGCTGTCTCCCTTCCCCAAACATCTGAATTCAGGTGAAATAATCTGAAGTGACCCAAAAGCAATACAATACCGAAGTGAATATGAAAGTGACCAAGGGGATAGATCGACCCAGTGGAGTCCTCCTCATTGTGGGGGTGAGAGGGTGTTGGTTGGTTGGGATATTGCCTAAAGGAAGCCCAGTCCTAAAGCAGACGCCAGTGCTGCCTCCCTGAGCCACTGCTCAGCCTCCTGGAAAGCCCAGAGCACTGCTGCCAGCTGGCCCTCCCTGAGCCTGGCTCTGAGAGCAGGCAGACTGTGCACGGGTTCAGAGGCATCCATCACCTGGAGAAGGCACAGAAGGCCTGCTGCTGCGGTAGGGCTGGATTTGAGTCCAGGTAGGTGGAGAGGAGAATTACACATTAGGAAACCATGTGAGCTAAGGCAGGAACACATGAAATCTCTTCCAGGAAGGGAGGAGCCCTGTGGTGAGAGCCTGAGAAGGGAAGAAAGGCTGCAGAGAAAACCAGGGGCCGATGATGGAGGTGTATGCATTGATATAAAATATGCACCCTCGCCTTAGTCACAGGTGAGATCAGCTGGTGGATATGACAATGAGTCTCTTCTGTGCTCCCTTAAGAAGGAAGCAGCATGGGACAGAGGACTTTCAAGCATAGCTGTCAACCTTGTCTACCCATTGGGATCACTTGGTGCCTTGTCCCCATACTCAGAGATTCTGACTTAACTCGTCTGGGTGCCAGCTGAGAGTGGGGATTTGAGGGAGCAACCCAGCTTCTCCTAAGGTGCAGCCATAGCTCTAGGGCCTGACAGCTGATGATAATTTGATTCCCAGCTGTGTGTGTGGAGGTGCGTCACCTAATGCTCCGGGCTGACTTCTCCATTCGGCACAGCAGGCGTGGTGCTTAAGACCCATGATACTTTTAGCAGCCTACATAAATGCTTTACATTTTTTAATCAAAAGAAAAAAGTGAATATAATTCAGCCTGGATTATATTTGTCTTTATACCAATGTAATTCCAAAATATAATCTTTATTTATTTATTTTTTTTTTTTTTATGGAAGAGGGCCCATGAAAGTCACAATGCAGCTGCTGCTGGACTTCACCATGCCAATCTGTGAAATGGGGATAGTAAGGAGTCACCTATTCTACCCAGTTGCTGTGAATAAGTCTTCCTCTTATCCCTTTCCAGCAGTGAAATTTGTCCTACTTTGCACTTACAAATTAATCTCTTACACCATTTCCCCATTACTGCTTTGAAGTTTCATAAAAACCTTCTACTCTTACAAAATATTTTATTCTCACTAAATGAAGGACCTTTGAGTACCGTGGACCCTATCTTATATATATATTTGCAGGGATTGGAAAGCAAATTCCATGCAGAAAAACTAATTACAGTGCTTTGCGCATTGCAGCTGTGCAATCAGCATTGGTTGTTTTGAACTGGGTGGGAGGCAGTCGGGCAGGCACTTCAAGAGATCAGATTCTTGCAGCACATGTGTTGTTGCACATCCATTACACGCCGGGGATGGAAACACTCTCGATGAACGTCTTTTTGTGGTTCCCACATCTGTACGATCATCAAGATCACCTGGGGAACCTCAGGCCAGCTCTCGAAATTAGCATATCTAAGGACAAGGCTGCATGGATGTATGAATATAGTATGTATATTAATCCCCAGTGAATTTGAAGAATCAGCCAGACATGGGAGTCACTGCTTTTTAATGTCCCTTGCGCCAGGTGTTCTCTATGTGCTTCTTCAAGTCAACTCTCCACCCTTCTCCACCCGGTTTACTGCCCCACAAACAGACTCTTAGAAACTGCACCCAAGGTTTCCCTTGCTCTATGGCTTCCAGTTGGTGTCAGCCCATGGAAGGCGCTGACAGAAGATAGTGAGAGGAGAGTACAAGTGTTAATTTCCATCCTCCTCATCCCATAATCTGGTACAGACTGTGTTCTGCCTAAAGTCCTATCCTCTAGCAGTAGCTCTCTGCAGGTTCTGGAAGAGAACCTTCCAGGCAGCTGAAAACCCAAAGACATTTACACTACCCTTCCTTTGGTCTCCATAACCTACTCATCCCCCTTGTAAATAGGCCCTTCATTAAACTCTCTTCAGTTGCCTCTTCTGGACTGTGCCATAGCTTTCCTGCTGGAACCCTGAGTTCCTTAATTCTATACTGTATGTGTGTGTGTGTGTGTGTGTGTGTGTGTGTATATATATATATATTTTACGGGTAACCCTGCAGTCTTAATGTGATCACCTTCAGGGTCTGGAAACGCAAATGCAATACCAACATTTACATTATGTTATTACAGTTTACTCTCAGGGTTTTTTAAAGAATGTTTATGCTTTGCTTTCAAATATTACTATTGTCTGCTCTTTATCCCTACAGCAAATGTATGAGATTGTTATGATCAGGATTGTTTCAGATGAAGAACTTGAAGCACCACAATAAAAGGTAACTTCTTTCAGATTGCACTGCAAGTAAGCAGTAGAGCTGGGGCTCCCACATTGTGGCCACTGCAGTCCCAATATTCTTGGTGAATTCACCTGAATGCCTCCGAACCCCAGAGAGGATGAAGCTGTCATATTTAACACCTAGAATTTACTTTTCACAAGTCGCCTAGCTGTGGTTTCTGGATTATAGACTCCTCAAGTGCACCACAGCCTTGCTTTGACTTCTGGAGAGGGCTTTATTGAAATAATTTTTCCCCGTGATTGATGGGTTGCAAATCCATGCCATGAATCTGGGGGCAGCAGGCTTTTCTTTTTGCTGTTGCTGAGGCAGCACTGTAAAACATAACATATGGCCACATCAGAGTGAGTATTTTCCAGGAAAAATGTCTGCTTCTACTTAAGTTTTATGGGGTCCCCACTTAACATCTCCTTTGGAGTACACACAGAGCTTTTCTAGTTGAGTCTTTCCTAGAGACACTCAATGGAAGGAAAGCCACATCATCTACTCTAACAGATGAAGGGGGAGGCAGGGCTCTTTTTTAGAAGGAAATGGCACACTTTTCTCTTTAACTATTTGTTGGCAGACATTAGTGTGAGTCTGCATACCTGGAAATAATTATATCCCATTCCAGGAATCATTTATAAACCTGGATATTGAGGTGAGACCTGGAAAAAGGGATCCTTTTCATCTCAAGAGAGAAAAATTGGATATGCAGCTGGATTGGCTGTCTCCAACTCTGCAAGTTATTTAACTTTTTCTGTGCCTCAGTTTCTTCACTTGAAACTTGAGATAGTAACATCCACTTACAGGGAAATGAGAGGGATTATGTCAGATAATGAAAGTCAACATACCATACAAATGTAAATTACTTTCTTGTGATCTTTTGGATCACATGATTAAACAGTATTTTGTGTTGAGTTTTATATATTTGATATGGGTCAAATGGATTTGGTCCCTTGAGCACATCTCTGTCTGGCCCCTGCAAATATATCAACCAAGTGAAGCTGAGCCTGTGATAACAAAATCTTCCCTCAATTCAATCACTTGGGGGTCGATGGTGAGAAGAATACACAGAGTTAAGGAGAGGCCTGACAGAGTTGGGTTTGAATCCCAGCTCCACTCTTATCAGCTTTGTAGCCAGGAAACAGAATACAATTTGCAGAACCCAGTGGAAATACAGAGCCCTCTGTTCAAAATGTATTAAGAATTCAAAATAGCAATAGCAAAGCATTAATACAATCATGCGGGGTCCCCTTCAGAGGATGGGGCCCTGTGCAACTGCACATGACCTTGTGGGTGACCTTGAGGAGCTCTTTTAACTGCTCTTGGCCTGGGTTTGCTCCTCTTTAAAATGAAAGGAGAGCAAGTGACTGTCTGGCAGGGTTATGTGAGGAGTGATGCTAAGGTGTCCAACAGGCACAGCACAGGCACACGTGGGGCTCTGCAGGCAGACCCTGTACCATTCACAGTCCTTAACAACAGCATTTGGCTTAGGGACTCTGAGCCATGCTGCTCCTTCTTTAGTTTATTTCTTGAGTGAATCACCTCTAGCAGCACAACGAGCAAGGACTTTGGTAGGGTAACAATCTAGATCTAGACAGAGTGAGGTTGGAGTCATTGTTGTTACCAAACATTGATTATTATGAACTATTATGGTTGAATCTAAAACTAGAAGTAAAAAAAGAAAAAACTCCTTTAAAAATGAGTTATGTAGGCAGAATTAAAGAAACAAGATATAATTTCAGTGGGCATTAGATTCTTAATGGGCAATGTCAGGTTATCAATGACTCAGGGGTTGGCACACTATGGCTCATGGTCAAATCTAGCTCAATATCTGCTTTTATAAATAAAGCTTTATTGGAACACAGTCACAGCCACTCATTTATCTATTGTCTAGGGCTGCTTTCACCTAACAGTGGTAGAGTTGAGTTGTTGAAACAGAGAGTATTTGGCCCACAAGCCTAAAGTATTTGTAATCTGTACCTTTACAGATCAAGTTTCTTGAGCCCTGATTAATGGTCTCCAGAGTTGTCACGTGTGGAATAAGGAATTAGACGAGAATGAGTATGCTTTGTTAAGAGAACAGCACTGCACAAATACTAGAATTGATTAGCCCCTAATGTTGACCTACTGTGGTGTTGGGTCTACTATAAGTCTGCTTGATGCTTGAAGAAAGTTAAGAAATACACAGCGTGTAATTAAATGATCAACCAGTCAAGCCTTTATTGGGTGGCAGTTATGGGCAAAACACCTTGGTAAGTATCCTCTCAGGGGTGCAGTTTGGCTTGCCAAATAGTTGGTGTGCCACATTAGTGCTGCTGGTGAAAAATATGAAAGGAAAAAGAAAATAAAGGAAAACTTATTCTTTCTTCAAAACATTCAAACCTTCTCCATTTAATTTAGACTCCCCAGCTAACATATAGTTAAAATCTCAGCTGTGCTTTTCTTTGAGAGGGAAAAATTCCAATGGTTTGGGAAATCTGCCAGTCCCTGACACTAGAGCCCTTGGATTTTGGGGGTGGCGATAAAGAGACTCACATTCTCACCCATCATGAAAGGTTACATTTCCTAATTGAATGTATTGAATGTTAGGAGTGCGTACATGTTAAATGTTGTTCAGCTGCAGAAGTGCTAAGAGCCTTAATGAAGGTATTGATGTGGGCTTTCTCAGCACCCCCACCACCACATGCTCCTCTATTGAGATCAGGGTGAATGTTCTGTAGTGCACACCCGAAAGCCAGGCTGTATGAGCAAGCCAGTCTGCTGTGATCCTTTTGGCGGATCTCCATCATTGTTCCGATGGGCAAGGTGCCGTGGGGAGGCTGCAGCCAGAGCTTCTGCCCAAAATACAGCAAATTCTCCCATCTCCAATCACTTGACCATCGGGTCTTTTATCTATAAACCCGGCCCCTTTGCCAGACCATCCTCCATTCTGCCAAATTTGAATAATAAGCCCCAAAGCAGCTCCTGTTGCTGGATGAAGCACACCTTCCTCTGAGCGGGGATTCATATTTCCTTCCCAGGCACTGAGCCATGAACTGAAACCACTTTTCATCCTGAAATGAGGCTGTGCTGACTTATGGTTAGAGCTTTTTTTCTGGGTCTCTGTCAACATATGCAAATAAATTAATTCGATTCAGTGAGAGCAAGAAAATCAATTAAATTAGTAAAATATCTCTCTGTCTTGTGTCAATGATGATAGTCTGTTTTATTAAAAATAACGACCCCTCTCTTTAAGACTGTGTACACCCAGGAGGCTACTAAACCACCTTATTATATTCCTGATTATATTAACAAATTGCCACCTCTTAAGAAAGGTATTCTGATCTCTATGGACCCACTCTCCTCTCTGTCAAGTTCAGGTGGTGATAACTGCTTCCTACTCATCTTATAAGAACATTACAAAAACTCATGAGATCATGTCTCCGAACAGAGTTCTAGAAGAGAAGCTCAGAGCTTGTTATCGCCTTCTCTTATTCCCCACTTTTTCCTGACCTCCTTTTTTCCTCTACTTTTACTCATAGAATTACACTCCTAGTGAGAAGAAAGTCCCCTGTGGCAATCTCAGCATCTACCCTACATCTTTCCTAGGGGCATGTTCATTAAGCCAAAGATATACCCCAAAAAATGGTGTGCAGTAACCAGCACTCTAGGTTTACACTGGAGATAAGGAATTTTTGTTCTTAGAGTGCAGCATGCACATGCATTATTGAAATGTTATATAACCAAAAAATCGAGGTCATACCTCCCTGTGGGATAATCTCCAGCTTCTCTCTAATACCACTGTGCACTTGCCAGATCATTTCAGGTGTGCATTCCTTGCAAAGAGATTGCTCTTTCCTTCCTATTTCTCCCCCCAAAACATCTTTTCAAAAGTTCCCTTTTGTGACACCACTTTCTTTGACAATCTTTCCGTTGGAACCAGTTTCTTCTGCATTCTGCTGAGCATCTTAGTTCCCTGGAAAGGATGCCCTCTCAGAGGTGGCCTCCTCTGGCAACCACAGGTCTGTTGTTTCCCCCTGATATAGTTTGCCTGTGTCCCCACCGAAATCTCATCTTGAATTGTAGTTCCCATAATCTCTACATGTCATGGGAAGGACCAGGTGGAGAAAATCGAATCATGGGGCGGTTACCCTCATCCTGTTCTCGTGATAGTGAGTGAGTTCTCATGATAGCTAATGGTTTTATAAGGGGCTTCCCCCTTCACTGGGTACTCATTCATTCTCCTTCCTGCCATCCTGTGAAGAAGAACGTGTTTGTTTCCCCTTCTGCCATGATTGTGAGTTTCCTGAGGCCTCCCCAGCCATGCTGAACAATGAGTCAATTAAACCTCTTTCCTTTATAAGTTATCTAGTCTCAGGTAGTATCTTTGCAGCAACATGAGAATAGACTAATACACACCACTTCCTCAACTCCTTCTCTCCTGATCAGAAGATATTGTATGCATTATCTCCAAGGCTGATCCATCTGGTGTGCCCATGATGCTAACTGGAACATCATCAAATAAGTTTTGCCTTATGTTCTTTGAATTTTAACCTATTTCTCCCCACCAAATTATCCATCCATTTAACAAATATGCTCCAGCTCTGAATATGCATCTACACTTTCATCTATACTCACATCTGTAATACATCTATGTCAAGACCTTTTGGAAATTTACAAAATTGATTTAGGAAAACAGCGTGAATATGGATACACTAAAAAATGTAAAAGGAGTTACCATTGAGGTTGATAGTACTACTAGATATAAAAATGTTTTAAAGCTATAACAATTAAAATTGCTATGCTCACAAAACAACCACACAGCCCACCAAAATTCTCAATAAATTGTGTTGAATAAATAAATGAATGTCTATCATTATATAATATAAAAATTGGGAAAATAATAAATATCTAATGCATTATTTTAGAACCATTAAATGTTGAATAAAATCAGCTCCACATCTCATAACATACAAAATAAATTACAAATGTATTAAAGAGTTAAATTATAAAAATCAAATTATAGAAACTATAGAAAACAAATATTGTCAAAAGTTCCCAGAAAATCCAATTGATCATCAAATTTCTGAAAAAATTGAAGTCACAAAGTTAAAGCTCAATGAATTATACTTCTAGGACAAAAAAATTTTATATAAGAAACAATGAAAAATTAAAGGAGAATTAAAATAGTTGACTACATATTTACAGCAACAAATCTGACAAAGATAAAATAAAAATGCTTCATTTCTTAAAATATGAAAGAAATTTTTTTTCATTTGCAAGCTGATAGTTTGTCAATATTTTATATTTTCCTTATTAATTGTAGAAGCTTTTAGTATATTATGTGTACTAAATCCTTGCCTGACATGACTTTTACAAATATACTTTTTTTTCAATTGTTTTAAAAATTACTTTATGGTTCTGTACATGTTTACGACATACACATTTATTAATTATTTTGTTTGTAACTTCTGCTATTAGTGCCAGGCTTAGAAAGGCCTTCCCTACCCCAGAATTATATAAATTCACCTATGTTTTATGTTTTTGTCTTAATTCTACTTTTAATTTTAACATTTTTGTCTTCTTTTAAGTTTGAAGAGAGATTTTGATTCTCTCCCTATGTTATCATCCTGATGTTACTTTTTGACTAATCCGTCGTTGCCCCCACCAATATGAAATTCCATTTTTAGCATTTTATGCAAATTTGCACATAAACACACATACAGGTGCTGGTCTAATTTTTATAATTTTTGTTCTGATCAGTTGATTCTGGTGCTGGCTTATAGTTGTTCAGATTTTTCAGAGTTTGGTAATAAATTTTAACATCCAGCAGGGTAAGTCCTACCATTTTGTGGACATTTTTGCATGCTTACTTTTCAGAAGAACTTCAAGCTTATTTGGTAAAATTCTTTCAAATATTCCTTTAGAATTTTGAGTGGGATTATGCTAAATTTATGGGCTAAAGAGCAGAAATTTAAAAATAATTGGGCAGGTTATACGCTGCCTGTGAAAAAATA
The DNA here is from genome assembly GCF_002776525.5 of Piliocolobus tephrosceles. NCBI lineage: Eukaryota > Metazoa > Chordata > Mammalia > Primates > Cercopithecidae > Piliocolobus > Piliocolobus tephrosceles. The sequence continues at coordinate 91,776,966 of NC_045439.1, read as the reverse complement.
AATGGCTCCAGCCTTTCTGAGTTCAACTTGACAATGTAGATCAAGAACTCTAAAAATATGAACACCTGGAGATCCAGCAATTCCCAGCATTTTCATCATCAACTCTAAGTAAATGATTAAAGATGTGCTCAATAAATGTCTATAAATATCTTAATTGTAGTTTGTCATGTGAAAATACTGGCAATACATAAATGTCCAGTGGCAAGAGATTGGCTGAGTAAACTATGCTGTGCTCACTCACATAAAGAAATTCAATAGAAACATTATATAATATGATTGATTATTTACCTAGAAACTAGTTTTAAAACAGTATTAAGATTCCATTTTATTGGAAATCATTGAATATGACTAAACAAACAAGTCATATAGATAGATACAGTGATGTGCTGATCAATGTTTAACAGCCGGCTCTGGAAGGAAAGAGCCTGGATTTGTAGCCTTTGCTGTTTTCTGTGATGTAAATACGCCCACTATGGCTGATTTGAAGGTACAAACACTATGTACTACTAATGTAGACCTGGGAAGCAATGAGTACAATCAGTTCTCCTGAGCTGTCTCCAACAGTCCACTGGGCAAGTAAAGTAAAGAAAGACGGAGAGAGTGAACAGGCAACCTATAGAATGGGAGAAAATTTTTGCAATCTACCCATCTGACAAAGGGTTAATATCCAGAATCTACAAATAATTTAAACAAATGTACAAGAAAGAAATCAAACAACCCCATCAAAAAGTGGACAAAGGATATGAACAAACACTTCTCAAAGTAAGACATCAATGCAGCCAACCAACACATGAAAAAATGCTCATCAGCACTTGCCATCAGAGAAATGCAAATCAAAACCACAATGAGACACCATCTCACACCAATTAGAATGGTGATCATTAAAAAGTCAGGAAACAACAGGTTCTGGAGAGGATGTGGAGAAATAGGAACAGTTTTACACTGTTGGTGGGACTGTAAACTAGTTCAACCATTGTGGAAGACAGTGTGGCGATTCCTCAAGGATCTAGAACTAGAAATACCATTTGACCCAGCCATCCTATTACTGGGTATATACCCAAAGGATTATAAATCATGCTGCCGTAAAGACACATGCACACGTATGTTTATTGTGACGCTATTCACAATAGCAAAGACTTGGAACCAACCCAAATGTCCATCACTGATAGACTGGATTAAGAAAATGTGGCGCATATACACCATGGAATACTATGCAGCCATAAAAAAGGATGAGTTTATGTCCTTTGTAAGGACATGGATGAAGCTGGAAACCATCATTCTGGCAAACTATCACAAGTACAGAAAACCAAACACCACATATTCTCACTCATAGGTGGGAACTGAACAATGAGAACACTTGGACACAGGGCGGGAAGCATCACACACTGGGGCCTGTTGTGGGTTGGGGGGAGGTGAGGATAGCATTAGGAGAAATACCTAATGTAAATGACAAGTTAATGGGTGCAGCACACCAACATGGCACATGTATACATATGTAACAAACCTGCACGTTGTGCACATATACCCTAGAACTTAAAGTATAATTTTAAAAACTAAATTAAATTAAAACAAAAAAAAAGAAAAAGAAAGAGGGAGAGAGACAAAGTTACCCAAACTGAAGAGAAGGTGGGAAGCTAAGCATGACAGGGGGCGTCAGAATTCTTCCTGGGAGAGGATTTTGAGTCTCTGAGGGTAAGAGCCCAGAGAGATAGCTGAACTTCTCTGAATTCAAAAAGAAGAAGAATTACATAGCGGGCCAGGAAAGAGAGTGAATGAGAGTGGGAGTGGGAGAGAAAGAAAGCAAGGATGAGCAGTGGTACAAGGTTGGCCTCCAAAGTTCTAAAGTGACTTCGAGAAGATGAGGAGCAGCGATATCTAACACTGAATTATAATCATTTGAGTTTCTGTGATGTAGATTCCCTTTACCTACAGAATTCCTTTAAAGTCTGCCTACTGTTTTGTGTGTGTGTGTGTGTGTGTGTGTGTGTGTGTGTTTAGCAGGAAGGTTTGGGCAAGGTAGCAACATGATTGGATTTACATGTTAAAAATATGTTTATCTTCTACTGGTGTGGGAAGGAGAGACTACAGAGAAACTACAGAGAAGAAAGAATGACAGCTGGGTGCAGTTGTCAGAGAAAAGATGTTGGTGGCTGTACTGAGAGCATGGGGCTGAGAAGTGGCGATGTTAATGATGTATTTGGGAAGTACAGTCACCAGGATTTGCTGTGATTCTCGTGCAGCCAGATGGCACCTTTTGCAGACTAGTGTCCAAGCATCCTGATTTAGGTTGCTTTAATTGAACTGCTTTTTGTTGGAGTAATTATATTTTATTATCCCTACATGCCTGCTATAAAGTGCACTTAAAGGGCCAATCCAGCCCCCAAGAGTCATAGCTTTGAATATATTACTTCCCTGCTCGACAACCCTCCATTGCTCCCAGTACCTTCCTGTGAAGTCCACAGTCCAAGAACTGATGCCAAGCTACTCTTTCAGCACATCCTAGAGGACCTCCTTTTGAGACATCACATGCCTCCATCAAACCAACTATTTCCTGCTCCCATTATATATACCCAGCTTTGGTAGACTATGTGACTGTCATAAAAATGTACCATCCCTCCTCATTTAGCCATCCCTGGGGAGAACAATACTTCCCACCAGACTGGCATCAGGCTTGACCTAGTGACTTGGCTTACCTGGTGAAATGAGAGTAAGCCTCAGAGTAGAAGCTTGAAGAGTCTTCCATGGTTTTCCCCATGTTGTTTTCCCCTCTTCGAAAAAGCCAACTTGTCCCTAGTGGACAGAAGACTGTGAATGACATGATCATTGGAGGTTGGAAGATTCAAGCAAGAGCCCTAACACATTTTGAGGAGAAAGACTGACTGAAGAGTTTGCTTCTGGAAACCTCAAGTTTCATACCGACCTTGCTCCCTCCCCACACCCTGTGGATTCCACTGCCCTGACAAGCTGGTTTAGGGCGAGTGTGGGTTCTGCCCAGAGGCCTGGGCAGGGTTGGGATGGGATGCCTCATGCTCTCCTTGATGAGCCCTAGGGTGGTTGTCCTGGGAAGCCGGAGAGCTGGCCATGGGAAAGGGCTCATGCTTCTCACCTCCTGTGCCATATAGTGCACTGTTCATATGACATGGCCAGCTTGGAAACAGATGTCTTATCTCCCTCACCACAGGGTGAGCTTCCACATGGCAGGATTCGCACTGTCCCTTGTTCCCATCTTCTCTGTGCCTAGAGATGGCTTCACTAGGCACTCGGCAGCATGTAAAGTCCTTCCCAAGTAAGGGAAGGCAGCTGGTGAAACTAGATTCTCCATTCAGACTTCCTGCGTCTGAATCCTGCCCCGGACACTTACCAGCTATGGGGTCCCAAGCAGTCTGCTTACATCTCTGAGCCTCACTTCCTCGTCTGTAAAATGGGCTGGTAACAGCAGTCCTTACCTAACAGTGTTGGTCAAAGGATTGAATGGACTGATTTCTATAAAGCCCTTAGAACAGTACCTGAACACTCCTCATGCTTTCCCAGTGTTTATTAAATAAATCCTCCCTTCTTATAAAGACTGATCATCTAGCCTTTCCAAGGCTGATAGAAGTTTATGTTTTCTAATACCGCATACATAATACAAAGCTAGAGAATTGTTTCTGATTAGATAGGATCAGATTAGCTTTATTATGTAAAGTACAATGGGCAGACCTAGGACCTAGGCACTGAAATTCATTCATTCATTTATTATTCAGCAGGTATTTATTGAGAGCCACTGTACTAATCTCTCGGATTATGATAGTGAACAAAACAAACAAAAAAATCCTAGTCTTGTGAAGGCATTTTATAGTGGGGGATGGGGATAGACAATGAACAAGATAAATAGAATACACATCCAAACTGTGTCAGCTGAGGATAAGTACAAATAAGAAAAATAAATAAGGAAGGAGAAAGGGGCTTGCAAATTTGGCTGAGTGTGGGCAGCAATGAAAGACTTGCTTAGAGAGGCAGATGTTGAAAGCAGACTGTACCCAGCAACCTTTTGTACACCTTGGACAGTCAAGGATTCTAAAATTGCATTCACCTCCTTTCTTGAGCCCGCTGACCTCAGGTGATGCAAAGCAGATGACTATCTCAACTTTTTTGCACACACCCAAGCTAAACATTTAACTTGGAAATTCTCATAAGGACATGGCGGCTGGGCCAGGGTAAGCAAACCCAGTGGACCAAACCTATGTTTGCTGTTTTTGAAAAGAAATCTTAATTAGAAGGTGCAATGACTGAAGTTCCCTCCCAGAGGACAGTTGACTAAACGATTCATGAAGAAATAAAAAGAGGGCCTGAAGCAGAGAGATTGCAGATTACTTCTCCTTCTGAACTCTCCACGTGGAAATCCCAGGGTGTTCAGGAAGAGTGAATAGTTGCACGAGAAGACTTGTGCCAAAGGGAACATAAGCCCTTACATTGTGCTTTCAGCTTCTAATACAAATGAATAAATCCTGTTAATATAATTTGATAACTTCTGGGTTTATTTATCATTTCTTCTGCAAATCTCACTTGAATCGCAGTTTTAGAACCTCTGTCATTTGTCGCTAGAAATAATTGCTCCTGGGAAAGGAATCTGGCTTCTGACAGGAAGGCTTGAAGGAAGGACTTGCTGAGGCTGAGCTGGCTGGTGGCTCTCTTTCCCGGGCCTTTGCTTTTCGCAACACACATCTCCAGGCCATGATGGACAGTGGGGAGAGGAGGAAAGGGTTCCTTGTCAATGTGTGAGGGAGGCTTGACACTATGGCTCCCAGTGCAGGAGGAGCCTTTGGAGAGCCACAGTGACCCAGCTCTGGCCACCTTCCAGCTGCCGCATGCTCAGGAGGCATGCACAAGGCCACAGATGCTATGAGACTAAACTCCTTGGCCCTCTTTAGAATGTGGCTGAGGAATGATACTGGCCACACTGGAGTGGCGAGCTATGGACTTTTTTCTATGGAGGGTGAGCAGAAAGCAGTTTTACCAATTTGATGATAATGACCCACACTGAATTAATTTCACCTGAACTAGCAGTGGTGTCTCAACTTCCTGCATCAAGGCCTGAGAAGTGCAAAGAAAATATGGAGAAAACAGAAAATTATATTTTAAGCCTAGGCTGCTTTTTTGCAGGTTGTACCTTGGACGCCAATAACCAACATTGTTTCTAGCAAGGTGTGAGTTACAGGCAAAGAAATGCAAGGGTATCTAAGAGGGTGAGTAGGCAAAGACACCATATTGCAGGCATGGGAACACATCACACACAGTAAGAGACTCAAATGTTTGTTTGGTTTTTGTTTGTTTTTTGGTCAGGTCTGCCATTGTGCATGAAAGTTCCAATTTTGCCTAATGTAGGAAAAGAACTCAAATATTTCTTTGTTCTTTATAGATTCTTCTTCAAGTCAGTAACTCTATACAGGATTCCAGCTTTCTCTAGCCAGCCAAGTAAAACAAAACCCTGTAGTGCCTGCCCGGAGCTATCACACACACCCCTTCATCCCCTGCACCCCATCTCCTGAGAAGCTGCAGAAATTACTTTTTCTGAAAGTCTCAGGGAATTAACAACCAGTCCTAACATCTTGGGCACTGCTTGTGATAGCTACATTTATGTGTCAACTTGGCTGGGCCATGGTGCCCAGATTATTTGGTCAAACATGATTCTGGATGTTTCTGTGAAGGAGTTTGGGGATGAGATTTACATTTGAAATGGGTGCACTTTGAGTGAAGCAGATTGCCCTCCAAATGCGGGTGGGCCTCATCAAGGCAGTTGAAGGCCTGATTAGACTAAAGACTGACCTCCCTGCAGCAAGAAGGAATTCTCACGGCAGATGGCTTTTGTGCTTGGACTGCAACTGTTCCCTGGGTCTCCAGCCTGCCTGCCTGCCCTGCAGATTTTTAGACTTGTATCTCCAAAATCATGTAAGCTAATTCCTCAAAATAAATCTCTCTCTACCTATCTATCGATATATATGTAGAAAGAGAGAGATTTTTATGCACGTACATCCTATTGTTTCTGTTCCTCCCGAGAACACTGCCCAAGAGTTTCTGTAAAGATGGCACCTTTGGGGTGAAGAATTAAGATAACACACAAAATCATACACATCATGGCACACATATATGTTATAGCATCACGCACATCTGTACACATTTTGTTAAGCATTCTTTCAGATAACTCTATATTGGTGCATATTCTCATTCACACTTACATGTGGACAACTTTAAGAAGGCATCACAATATAGGGCTGTTCTGTAGAACACAATATAGGGTTGTTCTATAAGTAGCCTAGTGCATTGAACCACGTGTCATGAACACCCCTGATCACAGACGATTTTTACTTTTTTATTAAATGGCTCCCAAAGACCATTATATATTTGAGTTCCATTTTGAAGGACACATAGATTATTTCTGGTCTTTAACTATTAAACATAGTTTGGGCTGGGTGCAGTGGCTCACATCTGTAATCCCAGCACTTTGGGAGGCTGAGGCAGGAGGATTGCTTGAGCCCAGGAGTTCAAGGCCAGTCTGAGCAACAAAGTGAAGCTCTCATCTCTACAAGTAATAATAATAATAATAACTGGGCATCGTGGTGTGCACCTGTGGTTCTGGAAGGCTGAGGCTGAAGGATTGTTTGTTCCTGAGAGGTTGAGGCTGCAATGAGTCATGTTTGCACCACTGCACTTCAGCCTGGGCAACAGAGTGACATTCTGCCCCAAAAAGAAATAAATAAAATAAAATACTTCTATGAAAATCAGCTTTTCCTATATGCTTCTCACATCTAGGTGCTTATCTGCTAAAGGGAAATTCCTTGACGTGAGACTGTGAGATCACAGGGTCAAACTACGAAGAAAAAAGGGTATGATGATTTACACATTCACAGATAGTAAAGGAGAATGCTCATCTTCCCACATGCTTTTGTAACATTGGAACTTAGGTCTCTGATAAGCTGAGTAAAGCCCAAAGAATGCCCAGACAGGGCTGACTCCGGCAGGGAGCTCCTCTGCTCCCCTCCCTGCCTCCCTTCTTTCATTGTCCACTCTTGCTCTTACTTCAACCTCCTTGTATCTTTCCTTTTTACCAAATATGCCTTACTCATCCTACCCCAGTGTGTTCAGTTATTCTGTCCCCATCACCCATCATTGCCCTGCCCTCACCTCTGTCCAGCTCTCCTCCCTTCTAGGTCACCCACGTCAAGGAAGGCCCATGGGATGCCTTCTCAGTCACCACTGGTCTCTGCCCACAGCTCTCCGCCTTTTCTCTCCTAGGGTCCCTGGCGTGCTCTGTCCTTATTTAATAATATTTGTATCCTGGTTTTGTTTCCTTCCTGAAAACTCCTGGAGGGCAGAAACCTGTCTCCTGGATCTTTATACTCTGCAGCGGCTCCTCCCAGTGCAGGAGGACCAATAAATATTCAATGACCTGTCTTGGCAGATGCCTCTGTCACCAGCAGCCCCACCAGGGAGGCACGGCACAGAGGGTGTTTGACAGCTTCTCAGCCGCCTTAGCGATATTTTTGGTAGAAAGAGGGGGAGGTTTGGGTTAGGGAGGGTACGGTTAAATGCTATCTTGGGCAAATGGAAGCTTGTTCTTACTTTCTTTTATTTGCCACCACCATGTAAATCTACATCTCTCCAATCTCTGGATCCCTGGTCTGCCCTGGAGATTTGGTTTGGGTTTGGTTTGTGGTGTGCCCTGGGATTCCAGAACCACTTGAATGGACAGCATTGGGCCCAGGATGGATCCCCATTGACTGGGCTTGTCAAGTATCCCATGGTGCTGGTACACAGTATTCTTCCAGGCATCTTTTTGCAAACCACAAATGAAGATAACACGTCAATTCCAGAGGTAAAAGTTGTGCAGATTTATCTGTCCATGTTGAAGGGACAGGAGAAGAAAACAAGAATTAGTAGATGAAGCAAAATATACTCTATCCTCACCAAAGATATCAAGCTGCAACCAGAACGCTTTCAGTTATGAGAACAATGCAGACGCTCCGGAGGCCCCTGGGAAAGTCAGAGCTGATATCAGAAGTCCCGCCTCTCTCTGGGCTCTTGGGGCTGGTGTGGGGTGGCTGTTACCTCCTAGTGGAACTGTGGATTGGCACAGAGGCCCCAATACTTCATGCAGGGCTGTGGTCTCCACCTGCTTACAATGTAGTCCTCCAGCAGAGATGGGAGAACGAGTTCTAAGTTAATTTTGTACGCCCAATTCTGCTTTTTGATGGACACGACTATGCAAATACTGCCCCCTAGTGGTATAATGATGCACTGCATAATCTCAAACTACACAGTTTAATATGTGGAAGGGATCTTGGAATTCTGTCCACCTGCTTGTCTCATAGTTGAGGAAATTGAGGCCCAGACAGAAAAAGTGACTGTCCCAAAGTCACAGGCTAAGTGGCAAGCTCAGAACGAAACCTCAGTTTCCACCCTGTAATTTTTAACATCTCTCGTCACAATCAATGAAAATATTTTATCAGAAAACTATGCACTTCTTGGGAGAAAAACACTAGAAAAAGCCACTATCCTTTGTTTTGTTAGAATTAGGCCTTTTAGGATTTTTCAGGGTTTTTTTCTGATAAATAGTTTAAGTACAAAATCTATTAGTGGGTTCATTGTGGTTTTTGCTTTGTTCTTTACATGCACAACTAACTTTTTATGATTATTTATAATTTTTACGAAAGCCATGAACAATTTTTGAAAAGCGAATCATAGCAAGAAAAAATATATACATTACTTAAAACATTTAACTTGTGAAAACAACAGTTCTTTAGTATTTAAAATTTGGGGATACTGTTACTGTCATCTGAAGCAAAAAAAAAAAAAAAAAAAAAGTCAGCACTCAGCTACCTTATACATTTTCTTTTGCTTTTTAAACTTCTTATCACATTCAAAAAAGTAGAGAGCAGGATAGCCCTCAGAACACCTTCCATCTCTCTCTTGCTTCCCCTAACCTGGTTGTTGAGACTTCTCAGGCCTTCAGGCACACAGAGACTGCAGCATTTATCTGGTTCTCTTTTACTGAGACTAGCAATCTTTGTTTATTTTACTGGTGAATTCAGCCCACTTGCTGACACATTTATGTTCATTTCTATCATTTTATTTTGCCTCATATTTCTATTGTTTTTCGACTTTTTTTTTTTTTTTTTTTTTTTGTGAGATGGAGTCTCGCTCTGTCTCCCAGGCTGGAGTGACGTGGCGTGATCTCAGCTCACTGCAAGCCCCGCCTCCCGGGTTCAAGGGATGCTCCTGCCTCAGCCTCCCGAACAGTTGGGATTACAGGCACTTGCCGCCACACCCGGTAAATTTTTGTATTTTTAGTAGAGATGGGGTTTTACCATGTTGTCCAGGCTGGTCTTAAACTCCTGACCTCAGGTGATCCGCCCGCCTCGGCATCCCAAAGTGCTAGGATTACAGGTGTGAGCCACCGAACCTGGCCTGTTTTTCCACTTTTTACCCTCTTTTGTGGTCATCCCCCTCGCTCACCCAGCCCCATACCTCTTAATGCAGTTCTGCAAATTCTAGGTTACCAGACACTGCCAGGGCAGTCATCAGCTCCCGTAGATGCTTATTCCAATGCAGTCCCATTTTTATGCAGCTCCTGGAGCAGAAAATACTTCCTTATTTTCCTGTAAGCCATGCTATGCTTAGAAAAGAATGTTTTGTTTACTTTTTGTTTGGTTGTTTTGGATCCAGCATTTTAGGTGTGCTGCTATTTTGTCAGAAAGAATACTCTTATTTTTTTACTCTATTCTCTCATTCATTCAGTCACTCAGTCATTCAACAAGAATTTATGGAACATCAAATAAGTGCCAAGATTGTTTTAAATAGATCTTACTGTAAGTCTATTTGTAATCTGCTTTCGTTTGCTTAGGATATTGTGGACACATTTTCTGGTCAACATTTAATTCAATTTAAAATCATTTTCATTAGTTTATATCATTTGTTTTCATTTATATCGATAATACATCTAATTCTCAATTAGTAGACACTAAGATTATTACAAAAAGTGCCTATTACAATAAGCCTTGTGATGAATATCATTGTGGAAGAAGCTTTATGCACAGATACAATTATTTTCACAGGAAACAAAACACATGGAATTTGTGTCTCAGAAGACGAAATAAAAGACCAAAGGATGAGAATTTAATATATTCGAATCATGTACATTTAATGATCCAGAGCATAATTATCTTGTTTGGGATGGGGAGAGACTTTCTAAGAAAAGTTTTAAATAAAACAACACTAAAGAAAAAGTTGAATACTAAAGACTACATAAAAATTTAAAATTTCTGTACATAAAAAGCAAAAATTAAATGGCCCATGATAAAATGGAAATATATTCGCAGTGCAGAATAGGGGTTAGCAAGGGTCAAATCCTGCGGCCTCCTGTTTTTAAAATAAAGTTTTACTGCAATATAGCTACATCCATTCCTTTGTGTACTGTCTGTGCTGCTTTCACACTGGAAAGGCAGTGCTGAGTAGCTGTGACTTGCAAGTACTTCAGTACCTAAAGTATTTACAATGTAGTCAATTACAGAAAAAGTTTTCAACCTCTGCTGTAGATGATAGAAGTTTATCATCCTTAATATACAAAAACTCCTACAATTCGGTAAGAAAGCATACTTAATTGAACCAACATCTAGTCAACATCTGCTCTGTGCTGGGTCCTACTGTTGGGGACAGTAGAAAAAAGAGAGAGAGTCCCTGCCCTTGTGGAGCTGACCTTGAAAGGGGATCAGGCAGGTAACAGAAATACATTAACAAATGAATGTATTTATGTAATGCCACACATTGATAAGTGCTGTGAAGAAGCTAAAAAATGGCAATAAAAAACTGTGTTGAGCTTGGGACCGGAAATGTCCTTGGCTAGAAGATAGTTTTGTCTGTGGTGCTCACCGAAGGTCACTCAGTGGAGTTAACATTTGAGTTTACAATCCTTACAATCAGGATTACTTTGTAGCGTTAGAAGCAGGTAGTATGAATACCACAAAAAAGTTGGGTGTTGGTATTGTGCTATGTATTCTTCTAGGGTTATATCCATTAATCTAAAATAGTTATACATCTATTGAATGTTGCTAAATGAGAAGAGATTTTATTCTATAGACTGCTATATAATTTATTTTACTTAAGCATAATTTAATAAATTGAATGACTACAAATTACTTAACAAAGCTGCTATGATTGAACAATTTGCTCTACTTTTCAGTTACTGTCCCCTCATGATGCATGAAAGACTTTGTGTAGCAGAGCCTCACAGTTAATTTTTGACCCAATTATTTCCTTGGGAAAGCTTCCTAGAAGCAGAATTGCTAGATCAAAGAAAATGCACACGTTGAAGGCTTTTGAGATACACTGAAAACCTTGAGTTTCAGACAGTGGACAGTTATTTGCATTTCCTCTTAAAGTGAATAAGATTACCCATTTCTCCTCGTGCCATGAAAGCATTCACATTATTTTCAATGTGATATGGGCAAATGTTATTTTTCATATTTTAGTTTCCATGATTTTTGTTCAGGTCAAATATTTATATGTTTGTATTCATTTTTGGAGAAACTTCTCTTTAAAGTCTTTACTGATTTGTCCATTGTGTTTTTATATTTTTATTGATTTGAAAGAGCCCTATACATGTTAAAGACAATAACCTCTTAGCCAGTTTACTTGCCTCTAAATTCTTTTCATGATGGATTTGATAACAAATAATTTTTGATTCAATTAATCTAACCCACTTTTCTTTGTGATTTCTGCCTTTGATATCATTCATAAATAGAACTTTCCTAATTAGCCTGTATTTTAATCTACTACTTTCATACTTTCATTTTTGAAAGTTAAATCTTAGCATATTTACTATCTGATTTGGTATAACACGTAAGCTAGATTCTATATTCTTTTTTTCCCCCAAATGTTTAAGCCAATAGATTCAATGGCATTTACTAAATCACCTTTATTCTTTCTCAGGAATTTGAACTCACACCTTTTTCATCTGCTAGGTTTACATTATGTGCTTGTCTATTTTCTGGATTTTAATTCTATCTATTTCTGTGCTGGTTTCATAGTGGTTATTTTAACTTCATCTTCTATTTCTATTTGTAACTCAAATTTATTACTCTTCCTTTTGTACTATTTTCAATCATTTTTCTTTGAGATAAAGTTTTGTTTTCTTTATTTTCAATTTCCAAAGCAATTCATTTAAAATGTTCAAATTATAGATATACTTGGGATGGATTGAGAACATTAAATTATCTTCTCAAGCAAAATTTCCATTTATCCTAATTTTCCCATTCCTCAGTAAATGTTCATATATATACACATATATAAACAATATTGACAGTAAATGTTAACATATATATGAGCATAAAAATATTTGACCTGCATATTTTCTGTCAATATTGTTACAAGATTTTTTATGCTTCTAATATGAATGGAATCAGTCTTCCATTATACTTTTCAATTGCATATTACTGATACATAGAAAATATGTTCTTTTGTACTTTGTATTTTTTGTGTTTGTTTTATAATTTCCCCTTTAATGACATTTCCATCAGTTATAATTAACTTTACATTATTTTCAGTTTTTACGCAAATGATATTATCTGTAAAAAATGTGATTTTTTTCCATTTATTAAATATTTTATCTTGTTCATTTCCCTTGTCTGTTCACAAGGGACTAAAATCCCAAACCTATATTAAGTAATAATAGTAACAGGAGATATTTATAACTCGTTCTTAATTTTAGTGGCTATTTCTTATGCAGTTCACTATCAAGTATGAAGTTGACTCGATTAGAGATATTTATGCTATGAAGGAAGCATCCTTTCATTCCTATTTTATCAAGAGCTTTTAACCAAAATAAATGGCTGAATTTTATCAAAATATTTTTTGTGGGGTGAGATGGTAATGTCTATCAGGCTAATTCCATTACTGTTCATCTGTGACTTTTTTTTCTTTCTGCTTCATGTTTAAATGTTCCTATCTTCATAAAATACAACCTATTTAATCATGGCTCTTTTTCTTTTCATGAACTCTAAACCCATGTGATAACATTTTATTTATAATTTTTCTTCATTATCTTTTTTACATTTAAATATTTAATCCATTTGGAATTTACTGTAAGATATGAAGTAGAAGTCAACTTTGTTTTTTTTTTTTTTTTTTTTACAAAAATATTTAGCCAGTTGTCCACACACTAGTTATCAAAAGCCAAATTTCCAAAATGCAACATTTGTCATAGAATAATGTGATTTGATTGTCTCAGTCAGCTCAGGCTGCCATAACAAAATACCATAGCCTGGCTGGCTTAAACAACAGAAACGTATTTTCTCCCAGTTCTGCAGGCTGAAAGTCTGAGGTCAGGATGCTAGCATGGTCAGGTTCTGGTGGGGGCTCCTCCTGGCTTGCAGATGGTCACTTTCCCTCTGTGTCCTCATATGGGAAAAGAGACTGAGAGGCTGAGAGATCTCTGTCTCTCTTCCTCTTCTTATAAGGACATTGATCCTATTGGATTAGGCCCTACCCTTATGACCTCATTTTACCTTAATTACATCCCGAAGACTCTCTCTCCAGATATAGTCACTGGGGGCTAAAGCTTCAACATATACATTCTGGGAGGACACAGTTCAGCCCCTAGCAGTGATGTGCCTGGATACAATGTGCAGAGAATTGAGTTAAACAAACTCCTCAGTACATGACACGCTATTATCACCAGCCTGTGCAAGGGGACTCTGATTTCTCTTTTTTCTTACTTTTCATCCCAATTCCCAACTCCTATACACATGCAAGCTACTATGTCTAATTTCTCTGAGACATATTTTTAATGACAAATGTTACTAATTTGTCATTAAAAATAGTAATATTAACTAATACCATTAACATTGTTACTATTATTACTATTACTAACAATGATTTGAAATTTCTATTATTAACATTGATTTGAAATTTCTATTATTAACATTGATTTGTAATTTCAGTCCTTTGTGATCAATGAAAATATATGAAATGAAGTATTTAATAGATAAAAAATTACCAATTTTGTACACAGCATTATTGTTTACACATATGGTGTGTGTGTATGTGTATCCAAAACATAAATGTGAGTATATATAAATCTCAAAGACATTTACATATGTCAGAGACATTATGTTATCTTCATAAAATATTAGATTAATTGCATATGAAAGTGCTTCTAATTAATTTACATAAATGATACTATGTTGTAGATCTTACTATGTTCCTTACTTTTAAAATCTAAACTATGCTATCACAATTTTTCCATTTTAGTAACTCTATAAATAAAAGATACAAAAGAAAAGCTCTGAGGGGATAGGGCTGAGCATGTAGTATTGTAATGTTTATTGCTATCTAAAAATGGCAAGGAAAAATGAAATAAAAGAGGAGTACATCATATTAATTTACGATAAAATATTTAGACCTGAACTATGCAATATGATAGCCATTTGCCACATATAGTTATTTAAATGTAAATAAAATAAAAACTAAAATTCACTTTCTCAGCCACACTAACCACATTTCAAGTGTTCAATAGCCATGTAAGGCTGGTAGCTACTGTATCCAACAAACAGATCTAAGACATTTCTATCAATGCAAAACATTCTATTGGAAAGTGTTATAAGTAGGCAATCTCAATGCTGCAAAGATGGAGAGGAGAAAGAGTGGTGGAGAAAGGTATTTCCTTTTTACAAATACAAGGTCTTCTGATGAAGATTTTTCTAAAGTTTCTAGATGGAGTTTCTAATGCTTCCATTGCAAGGAAATACTTAAGGAGATGTTGTTAAATCTATGGACATTTGTTCTGCTGTCCTAGGCACTTTTCTACGTGAGTGACAGCACCACATGGTCCTACTCCAGTAGAGCTGACATTCTAACAGCCCACAGAGAAAGATGACAATCAAGAATAAATACAGGAAAGTCTTATAGAATGTACTAGGGAGGTTGTACTTTAGACTGGATGGTCAAGGAAAGCCTCTCTGAGCACATGGCATTTCATCAGTGCTAGAAAGACCAAGGAACTAGTCACGTAAAGATGTGAGGGAGGAGAAAGAGCAAGTGCAAAGTGCCAAGGCATGAATGCACCTCAAATACACAATGAAGCATAGGAAGGCATATGGCCTGACAGCAAAATAAGTGGTGGGGAGAGCCTTAAGAGAGACCCTGTCTGGCAGCAGTGGAGAATGAAGTATATTGTTCTGTTAGACCAGAACTTCTCAAACTCAGACTATTAACATTGTGAGTTAGATATTTCTTTATTAGGTGGGGAGAAGGGATGTCCATATGCATTTTATAATGGTTTGCAGTATCCTTTGCCTCTACCTACTAGATTCCAGTTGCATCACTCTAGTTGTGAGAACCAAAATTATCTCCAAGTATTTTCAAATACCCTTTGGGGACCAAGTCACCCTTCATTGAGAATCACTGTGCTGAACCACACTATTCTTTCAGGTCAGTTTCCAAATACTGATCCATGCCCATCTGTGATTCTGATCAGCCTAGCAATGATAACGTGGTCACACACTTTCCCTACAACCAATGACGATTCTTCCCTGTATACTTGCCTACAGTTGGAGGAGCAATTGTATCACATGCTTGTCCTGTCCAGTGAATTTTGGCTGGTAGCCTCGCATTTTATCAGAAAAACAAATCTACTGATGTGGCTTGAGTCAGAAATCCTAATCAACACCCTCATAAGGCCAGCCCAAGTCCTCGTTCTTGGCAGCACTCTAAAGAACTTCGTGCCAGATAATGGACAACTGTGCACAATAGCAGGAGAAGAAAGGGGTCCAGGGTGAGACAATCTGGGTCCCTCTCTGGCTGGTCTTGTTGCGGAAACTACTTTTTCTATTGAAATCAATAATCTTTTATTTAATTGGCACATGATGAGGATTGTAACTTAGGCTTTCAATAAGATGATATTTTTGAAATATTTATAGGTGTGTCCCTGCCTTGCCAATATCTATTCCATCTTTGTGTTTTACCCCCAACCCTTACTATTCAAGAGCTGGATTATTCCCTGCTCATTATTTCTGAAAGAGACTGTGACAGCTGAAAGAAGAGAAAAAAGTAGCTGCTATCTGGCTTTGAATATCAAAAGAACAGGTTTTGAGAGAAAAGGGAAAGAATAAAAGATCAGACAGAAAGAATAAGAAATAACAGGAGAGTACAGGAAAGGCAATTCTCGCTCCCTGGCCCCCACCCACCCTCCACATGTGCGCGTGCGTGCACACACACACACACACACACACACACCCTGGGCTTGATGGATAAGGAGAAGACAACACAGAAGTGATGGGGCAGAAGAGACATCAAGGTCTGAGAAAAGGAACTAAGTCACTTTTGCCAGTTGCCTGGCTTCTATTTGAGCAAGGGGCTCCATCTGCTATGTGAACCCAGAGGTGATATCCATTGCCTTTTCAAACAATGTTCTTCTGATAGCAGACAACACTTTGCCCATTGGTTATCTAGCCAGAAGAGTGCCCTTCTATACCTGACCCCTAAAACCCCTGGCACCATCCCACAGCACAGATACATCCAGCAGAGCCCTTGGTGACCCACAGACCCTGGTCACCAAGTTGGATGAGGCTGGGAGTGGTGTGAAAGGGAGAACCCCAAAACTTACAGGAACCCAATTGGGGCAGGAAGTAGGAGTGAATGCCCCTTCTAGAGGTCACAGATGGTTATTCCTAATTTGCTGTCTGTGCCCTCTGTACAATGGAAGCAAAGCAATGAATCTGTTCCCTGTCCATACTATCTGAGGCATTGGTAGCTATTCAACTGGTTCCTCCAATTTTCCATTATTTCTGTCCTTTCCAGCCTAAGCTGCTGTGAACTTGAGGTTTCCCGAGATAGCAGAGAGGCTTGTGCTTCCTTCGGTCTGGTTCTATGTATGTATATCCTGCAGAATTTCCCCAATGTTTCCAGTATACAGAAGTTTGCCCTTTTTAAGGGCTTCTATTGTTTTTTCCTCCTCAATTGTTATGTTTATTTGGTCATTTCAATGAAAATTTGGAAGGGATAGGCTTCACTCAGTTGAACTAAATTCCTTCTCTTGAAATTCAGCTGTGCACTGTCTTTCTAATGTCATCTTAATTTTACCATAGCATGTAGAAAGTCTTTGAAATTTGAGTAATTCTACAAACCTTTGCTCACCTATGGTCATTTCAAGTGGAATGCATAAGAGAAGAAAATTTATGAAAATATGGCCTTACATTGCCTTGTTTTCACCAGATTCAGTCGATTTTTTAAAAAGTCTAGCTACAAGTTGACAGGGTATACAGAATCTCCATTCTGGGATTACCTCTGGTATTTTAGGTGTGACTCATTGGTGCTTTCTGGATAAGTTTGACATTGGCAAGAAGAAAAGAAAAGAAAAGGCATTCTCTTGTTAATGTCAATGCATACAGTGGCCTTCTCCTTATAATTTCCTCCAGTGCTATGAGCAGACAGCAAACTGGATTCTTTTCCCCTTTGTACCCCTTTCAATTCTTTAATTTTCCTTATTGGCACTTTACATGAAAGAAATTGTACAGAGTTAAGAATGCATTTTAGGATGTTTTCCTCTGCCAAATTTGCTTGAAAATTTTGCTCCCGCTAGAAGATAAAATGGAATACTCTTGACATTGCCAATATTCCTGACTGTAGGATCACTTGAGATATTACTTTCCGACTTAGCAATCTCTGAAAGTTGTTCTCCTCTGTGATTTGATACAGACCTTTGCCAATTTGCTCTCTCTCTTTTTTTCACTTTTAACACATTTCCATGCAATATACAAATGCCAGTGTGCAAATCCTCCAGAATTATTCACATCCTAAAATAAAGTTCCTTTTCTTTTCCATTGAAATTGTAAAGCTTAAAATAAATTTAGAAGAAAAAAAAACCCCAGACTTATGGTTTGCATTTGTCTAAAATGGCTTTGTTTTACAAGCAGTGGTTTTGTAGTGTGCCCTGTTGGGTGCAGTGGCCACCTTGAGTAACCAGTGAAACTCACAGGCGGAGGCCGAGCAGGACATCCACAGGGATGATTTTAAATGTTAGTGTGCAGGACTGAAATTCCACAGTGTTCTGAGCTTGACCAAGCATGATTTGTCAAGGTTGGTATTCTGATACTGTTTTCCAGACACTGATAAGAACAGGCTTGAAAGGAAACTGAAGAGATATTTTAGGGGGGTTGAAAAGTTGAGATCCTAAACAGGGCTGCCTGGGGGACAGCCAGGCTGAGTGAGAAAGCTGCCTTCTAGGAGGTTCTCATTCCCACCCCTGAGCATTTCAGCATCTTGGGTAGACACCTGAGGCTCAAACCTGGAAAAGGTAAAAGACAAAGGCAAACGATCGTCAAAGGTTATGACTCTCCCTCTGGGGTCAGCTCTTTGCCTCACAAAACCCCTCTTCATACTAGGAGAGTCCTTGTGCAAAGTCAGCGCAGCCATAGGCTTGGACAAGCAGGAATAATAGGCCTCAGATAGGTTCAGATGGATCATTCCTTTCCTTTCCTTTCTTCAATCCTACAGTTTCTGAAATGGGTCATAATTTGACTTCTGTTAGGGGCAGCTAACTGTTGTTGAGAGCTGATCTTAGCCAGGCACTGTGCAAACTGCTTTCTATTCATGACCTTATTTGATCCTCACAACTCCCCAGTTATGAACCATTGCTACCCCCATTTATGAATCAGGAACTAGGAGCTAAGAGATTCGGAGTTTGCTCAGGGCCACACCACCAGTAAGTGGTAACCCTTAGCCTATGCTAGTTCCCACTAAGATTTTGGCTTCCTAATGTTGAGGTAATGCATTTCTTTTAAAGAGCCTTAATTTGTTTGATCTCATTTGAATCTTTCCAGCTTTTGAGATTTCATAATCCTTTTTATCTCTTTTTACTATTTTTTATAATTTGTGTCAATTTGTCCCTTAAATATTTTATGTCTTTTATTACTAATCCTTTAATAATTTATCATTGACATAGTTTCATATTCTTTAATATCTGAGCTTTAATTTCCAGTAGCAAGCACTTTTCCTGGCACACAGAAAGCTACAAATTAATATTTGTTGAATAATGAGTGAGCTTCTAGCTTTCATAGTTTTGGGTTGTTACTCTGCTTTATAAGTTTCCCTTTAATTATTTAAGTTTTTTTATTCACACTTTTGTTGTTTAACTTTGACACAATTGGACAACTGTAAGTTCTGAGCTAGTGGTTTTATCTATTATGATTGTTTTAATTTTTCCTTTAGTTGTTAATATGTGTTAAGTTTTTAATTTTATCTTTCAAAGTTCTGATTTCTATTTCTTTTGCTCCTTTTTATCTCCCTATATTTAACATATAATCTTTAATTTTCTGTTTTTCTTAGACTTTTAGGTTTTTTTCTTTTACGTTGTTATCACACTGACTCATCTTTTTACTTACACATTTTTTCATCAATAATTTTAATTATTTTACTCTGCAGATGATTTTAAAAGTGATGATTTGGGAGAGGGTGGAAGGCTAAAAATAAATCTTCCTGATGTTCTCCTTCAATGATTCTCTAATTCCATTCAATTCTCCTGGTACAAATAACAACAAACAGTAACAGGAAAAGAAAAACTGGACAACAAACAGTAACATGCCAGAGTGAACATTAAGCCTATTCAGTCATCAGAATGGGCTCAGGTACATGTACCAATGAAACAGAGCAGTTTCTGGCTGCCCAGGACCTGCAAGGCTGCACGGGTATGCACTGGTTGCAGACCACTGGGGCATAGAACTCATCTCAGTGCAAGAAAGAGGAGACTGCCATCTTTTTCCTTTTCCCTCCAGAGGGATTCCCACCAGAAATTTGGATGGAGTTCATTATGCTTTTAATTTTCTTTGTAGTTTTACCACATGTATAAACATTCTTAACAACGCTATATAGTTTTTGCATTTTGAAAAGCAGCTTTTTGCAAACAGATTTATACTCTTTGCATTATTTTTGACCACATTTAATTGACCAAGATTATTTCTTTCTTCTTAATTTTTTTGAGACAGAGTCTCTCTGTTACCCAGGCTGGAATACAGTGGCACCATCTTGGCTCACTGCAACCTCCACCTATTGGGTTCAAGCAATTTTCCTGTCTCAGCCTCCCAAGTAGCTGGAACTACAGGAGCGCACCATCATGCCTGGCTAATTTTTGTAATGTTAGTAGAGACAGGGTTTTGCCATGTTGCCCAAGCTGGTCTTGAACTTTTGACCTCAGGTGATCCACCCGCCTCAGCCTCCCAAAATGCTGGAATTACAGGCACAAGCTACCACACCCATCCTGACCAAGATTATTTCACAAGAAGTATCCTTGTTGCTGCCTGTGAAACATATTTTTATTTCTGTATATTTCATTGTGTGAATATACCATAATATACTTTGTCATTCTATTTGTAATGTGAATTTTCCTGAGTTTTTCTTTTTTTTACTGTGTTAGAACATTTTGATTCTTGTCTCCTGATGCACATTTCTAAGAGTTTCTTTAAGTTAGACATTTAGAAATGAAAAAGGCTAGTCTCAAAGGGCATGCATCTTCAACTTTATTAGAAAATGCCAAACTATTCAACTAGTGCTATACCAATTTACACTTCCTCAAGCACAGTTATATGATTTTTTGTTTCTCTTCATTCTTTTTAATACTTGATATTACACATTTGAATATTTTTGCCAATCTGATGGGTTTGAAATATCACTATGGCTTTGATTTACTTTTCGAATCACAAATGATATTAGGCATCTTTTCATAAGACTGGTTGGCCACTCATATTCTTCATCTAAAAGATGCTTGTTCCAGATTTGCATATTTTGCTTTTTTTGTTACTTATCTTTTTTTTTCCCTTTATTTCTTCTGGGAAAGAAAACTGGGATACATGTGCAGAACACGCAGGTTTGTTACATAGGTTTATGTGTGCCATGGTGGTTTACTGCACCTATTGACCCATCCTGTAAGTTCCCTCCCCTCACCCCCAATTCCCCAAGCAGGCCCTGGTGTGAATTATTCCCCTTTCTGTATCTATGTGTTCTCATTGTTCAACTCCCACTTATAAGTGAGAGCATGTGGTGTTTGGTTTTCTATCCCTGTGTTAGTTTGCTGAGGATAATGGCTTCCAGCTTCAGTCATGTCCCTGCAAAGGATGTGATCTCATTCCTTTTTATGGCTGTTTAGTATTCCATGGTGTATATGTACCACATTTTCTTTATTCAGTCTATCACTAATGGGCATTTGGGTTGGTTCCATATCTTTGCTATTGTAAATAGTGCTGCAGTTAAACATACATGGGCATGTCAGACTTGCTTATTTTTCTATTGAGCTATTTTTCCTAATTGATTGATTAATATTATTTATACATTTTTAAAAATTTTATTCTGTGTATTGGGCATTGTATTTTCACTTTATGGGCCTTTGGTTAAACATAAATGCTTAATTTAATATAGTAAAATTTATCATTCTCTTTCTCTTTATATACCTTGTTTAAGAATTCCACCTATATGCCAGGGTCATAAACATATTGTTTTATATATTTTGTAAGTTTTATAGCTTTATCTTCCACATTTAAGGTTTTTTTAATCTATCAAAGAACTAATTTTAGACTTATTCATCCTCTCTATTATATGTTCGATTTCCACTTCTTTAATCTCTCCTATTATCAGGTAGAAATACTGATAATACTAAACATATTTAGGTAAAAATAAGCATATGTAATTCTTTAAATTTCACAGCAATCATTTGTTTAGAGGACACCAGAAAGCCTACCTTAATAAACATGCATATAGAGGAGGTGATAAAATCTCACTTAATTCTTCAGACCTTGGAGAGCTATCAAAACCTAATAAAGCTTTTAATGGTCAGATCTGCATTTTTAAAATATAACTTTAGCCGAAGCAGATGAGATCACAGAACTCTGAACTATGACATTAACAACAGAAATTCAAGAAGAGAAACTGATTTCCAGGAAACAATCCTAAATAATTGATACTGGTCAGGTCTTACTGGGCGTGAGGGATGCAAGAGAATGGGTCTAAGATCAGTGCTTGGTTTCAATGTTGGTATAGTATGTGGTTAGTGACTCTATTAAGTGAGACAGAGAGTATGGGAATAGAAACCAGCTAAGAGGTTGAAAGTACAGGTGGATTAGTCCATTCTTGCACTGCTATGAAGAAATACCTGAAACTGGAAATTTATAAAGAAAAGAGGTTTAATTGGCTCATAGTTCTGCAGACTGTATGGGAAGCATAGCAAGAGGCCTTGGAAAGCTTTTACTCATGGTAGAAGACAAAGCAGGAGTAGGCATCTTTCATGGCAAGAGTAGGTCCAAGAGAGAGAGGGGAGGCACTACACACTTCTAAACAAGCAGATCTCACAAGAACTCACTCACTATCACCAAGACAATACCAAGGGGTTGGTGCTAAGCCATTCATGAGAAATCTGTCCCCATGATCCAGTCACCTCCCATCAGGCCCCACCTCCAACACTGAGGATTACAATTCGACATGAGAGTTGGGTAAGGACACAAATCCAAACCATATCTCAGTTAGTCAAGGATTCCAATAGAAAAGGATGACACACATTGGACAATTTGAGGACTCTAGGAAGAACTGCATGGTGAGAGCTGCAGCTTTGTTAGAGGGATGTGACATGTAACCAACCCACTGGATCCAGCAGGTGCTGCTGAGGAAATAAGTTCCTAGCCCAATCTTTTCCTTCCTTCCAATTACTTACTGGTGCTGCCCATTTGCAAAACCCAACTGGAAGCCAGAAGGCTAAGGATTCTCTGATATAGACTAAGCTAAGTCTCCTTGGACATAAACAAGGGCTGAAAGGTAGAAAGTGAATTTAAAGGAACAAATGATATGTAGCACAATAGGCGAAATAAAAGGATCTTTTAGATTTTCTTTAAAATAGATCAGAACTTGTGGGAGACAGATGAAACATACTGGCAAACTGTTGATATTTGCTAAAGCTGTGGAATGAGTTCTTCACAAGTGCTTGTTACAGCCCTCTCTACATTTTTGTTTGAAAATAATTTCGAGACTAAAAATGTAGGAAGAAGAGGGAAGAGAAAAGGAGGAGGAGGAGGATGAAATTATAGACACCACTGATGCTGTCTGTAAATAGTTGAAAAAACTATATGAAAACTACACTATTGCAAGCACTCAGAGTGAAAGCTAAGGTATTCTTCCTAACCATCACCAAAGACACATCTTTAGAAAAAATTTTCCTCCACAAAAGTCAATTCAAAGACTAGAATAAGGAACCATTGCAACATATGTGCAGATATAAACAGAAGGAAACAAGAAACATGAAAAAACAAGGAAATTTGACACTTTCGAAGGAACACAATAATTCTCCAAAAACAGATTTCAATGAAAAAGAAATTTACAAAATGCTGGAAAAATAATTCAAAATAATTATATTAAAGAAGCTCTGTGAGATATAAGAGGACACAGATAAACAATACAAAGAAATCCATAAAACAATTCAAGATATGGATGAGAAATTCACGAGAGAGAGACATCAAAAAAGATAACAAAACAGAAATTCCAGAATTAAATAATTTAATACATGAAATAAAAAAGTACATTTGAGAGTCTTAACAATGAACTAGATCAAGGAGAAGAAAGAATTTCAAAACTCGAAGACAGGTCTTTTGAAATAACTAAGTCAGAAATAATAAATTAATAAAAAGGAAAGAATAAAAATAAGAAAAGTATACAGGAAAGAATGCACACCATAAAAGAATCAAATATTTAAATTTTGTGTGTTCCAGAAAATGAAGAAAAGTCCAAAGGCATAAAAAAAAAGTTTAATGAAATAGCTGAAAATGATTCAGGTATAGCAAGATATTTAGACATCCAAATATAGGAAGCTCAGAGATCCCTATCTAGATATATCCCAAAAAGATCTCCACGACATATTATTTTCAAATAAATAGAGAAATAAAAAACAGCAAGACAAAAGCATCTAGTTGCATATAAGGAAAACCCCATCAGACAAACAGTGGATTTTTCAGCAGAATCCTTACAGATAAGGAGAAATTGGGATGAAGTATTCAAAGTCCTGAAAGCAAAAAACACTGTCAACTAAGAATACTACACCCAACAAAGTTATCCATTATAAATGAAGGAGAAAAATATTTCACATACAGGCAAAAATGGAGGGAATTCAACATCACTAGATTAAACGTATAAGAAATGTTCAAAGGAGTCCTAAACATGGAAATGAAAGGGCAATATTTACCATCATGATGAAAACACATGAAAGTATACAACTCACTGGTAAAGCAAACACATAAATGAGGGAGAGAAAACACTCAGATCATACCACTACAGAAAACCACCAAAGAACAATGCTAAACAATAAGAGAGAAAGAAAGACACAAAAGATAACAAAACTTGAAACAATGAAAACTATGACAGGAACATAACCTCATATATCAATAATAACCTCGACTGTAAACAGATTAAATCCTTTGCTTAAAAAATATAGACTGACTGAATGGATTTAAAAACAAAACAAAACATGATCCAAGTATATGCTGCTTACAAAAGACATAGTTTACATGTAAAGACACACATAGGCTGAGGTAAAGGTATGAAAAAAGTATTCTATGCAGCAGAAACCAAAAGCATACAGGAGCAGCTATACTTATATCAAACAAAATAGAACTTTACTCAAAAATAGTATTTAAAAAGACAAAGAAGTAATTATATAATGATAAAGAGACCAGCCTAGCAAAAAGATATAACAATTTAAATATATATGGACCCAAGACTGAAGCACCTAGATACATAAAACAAGTATTACTAGTTATAAAGAGAGAGATAGACTTCAATATATTAATAGGTTTGGATTTCAAAACCTTAGTCTGAGCATTAGACAGATCATATAGACAGAAAATCAACAAAGAAACATTGGATTTAAACTGATCTTTAGACCAAATGGACCTAACAAACATTTACAGAACATTTTATCCAACAACTGCACAATACACATTATTACCATCAGCACATGGAACATTCTTTAAGAAATACCACATATTAGGCCACAAACCAAGTATCAAGAAATTATAAAAAACTAAAATCATATCAAGTATCTTCTCAGACCACACAATAAAACAAAACTAGAAATCAATACCAAGAGGAATTTTGAAAACTACACAAATATTTGTAAATTAAACAACATGTACCTGAATTACCATTGTGTCAATGAAGAAATCAAGAAGAAATTAAAACTTTTCCTGAAACCAATGAAAAGGAAAACACACATACCAAAACCTGTCAGATATAGCAAAAGTGATGCTAAAAGAGAAGTTTATAGCAATAAATACATACACCAAAAAAGTAGAAAGACTTCAAACAAACAACCTAATGACGCACCTCAAAAAACTAGAAAGAACAAACCAAACCCCAAATTAGAAGGAAAAAAAGAAAAAATAAATATCAGAGTGAATCTACAAAATAGAGACTAAAAAATTACAAAGGACTGACGAAACAAACAGTTGGTCCTTCAAAAAGATAAAGAAAAATGATAAGCTACCAGTTAGACTAGCTAAAAAAAAAAAGAAAGAAGACCCAAATTAACACAATCACAAGTGAAAAAGGAGACATTACAACTGACACCACAAAAATGCAAAAGATCATTAGACACTATTATGAACAGCTATTCATCTAAAAACTGGAAAACCTAAAACAAATGAATAAGTTCCTTGGAAAATACAACATCCCAAGATTGAATCAGAAGGAAGTAGAAGATTTGAACAGATCGATAATAAGTAGGGAAATTGAATCAGTAATAAAATGTCTCCCAACAAAGAAAAGCCCAGGATTGGATGAATGAATTCACTGCTGAATTCTAATAAACACACAAAGAAGAAATGGTACCAATCCTCCCAAAACTGTTCTGAGACACACAACAGTTCTGAAACTGTTCCAAAAACTGAAGAATAGATAACTCCTCCGTAACTCATTCTACAAAGCCACTGAGGAAATCACAGATACCACTGACCCTGTGCACTGCCAAAGAAGTCATACAAAGATCACACACACACACACACAAATTATTTTGGATTTGCAGAAATCTGAAATCAAAGTCAAAGTATCTTAATCAACATACACACATCTTCAGGAAAAACTTAACCTGTACAAAAGCAATTTCAGGCTAGGCTGAAAAACTTATCCTGTACAAAAGCAATTACAGGTGGTTCACACCTGTAATCCCAGCACATTCGAATATTGAGATGGGAGGACTGCTTGAGCCCAGGAATTCCAGGTCATCTTGGTCAACATAGGGAGACTCTGTCTCTAAAAAAATAATAAATAAAATTTAAAAATAGCTGGGCATGGTGGCACACATCTGTAGTCTCAGCTACTCAGAAGACTGAGGTGGGAATATCACCTGGGCTCAGGAGGTCAAGGTTGCAATGAGCCATGATTGCACCACTGCACTCCAGCTTGGGTGACAGAATGAGACCCTCTCTCGAAAAATATTTTTTAAGCAATTTCAAAAACTGGAGCAAGTGACTGCTACATAAATTGTGTAGGTATCGATGAAAGAAAAAAGGAAACATGGAAAACCAGGGAAATATGACACCACCAAACCACCACAACAATTGTTCAGCAACAGATCCTAATCAAAAAGAATTCTGTGAAATGCCAGATGAAGAATTCAAATATGGATTTTAAAGAAGCTCAATGAGAGATGCAAGAGAAATCTAAAAACTGATACAAAAAATTAGAAAATTAATTCAAGATATAAATGAGAAATTTACCAAGAAGATAGATATCTTCTTATATATTAAAATATATAATATATATAATTAATTATAAAGACATATATCTTTAAATATATTTATATATTATATATAGATATATAATATACTATGTATTATATATAAATATATATAATTTATATATATATCTTCTTATTTTTTTTAAAAAGCAGAAATACTGGAACTAAAAAATTCATCGAAGGAAACACCAAATAGATTTTGAATTTTCAATAATAGACTAAACCAACCAAACAAAAAAAAAGAAAAAAAATCAAAACTTGACAACAGGTCTTTTGTAATAATCCAGTCAGAAAAAAATAATAAACAAGAATTAAAAAGAATGAACAAAGACTTTGAGACATCTGTGACTACATAAATTGGTTGAACTTATGAATTATAGGTATCCCAAGGAGGGAGAGAGATGAAAGAGTTTAGAAAACCTATTTAAAGAAATAATCAATGCAGAAATCCCACATCTATTAATAGAGTCAGACATCCACATATAAGAAGCTCAGTAATCCCCAGAAAAATATATTACAAAAAGGACTTCACTACTGCATGTTATATTCAGAATGTCTAAAGTCGAATTAAAATAAGTGATTTTAAAATTAGCAAGAGAAAATTGTCTAGTCACCTATTAAAAAAAAAAAAATCAGGCTAAGAGTAGACTTTTCAGCAGAACCTCACAGGTAAGAAGAGAATACAATAGCATTTTCAAAGCACTGAAAGAAAAAAACTGCCAGCCAAGGATTTTTTATCCTTCCAAAATAAGCTTCACAAATAAAGGAGAAATACAGTTGTTTCTTGACAAGCAAACACTGAGGGAATTTCTCCTCACTAGCCAGGCCCTACAGGAAATGCTCAAAGGGATCATAAACATGGAAATGAAAGGTTGATATTCACCATCATGAAAACACATGGAAATATAAAACTCATAGTTCTCATAAAACAGTCAAATAAAGGAGGAATAGAAAGGAATTGAATGGCAACAGAACAGAGTTTCATCAAACCACAAAGACAAAAAAAGAAAAAGAAACAAAGAATTTTTAAAACCAAGTTGAAAACAATTAACAATGTGACAGGAACAAAGCTTCACATATTAATATTAGCCCTCAATGTAGATGAATTAAATGCTCCACTAAAAAAATACAGACTGGCTAAATGAATTTTTTAAATGATCCAGCTATACGCTACACACAAGAAACTCATCTTACCTTTAAAGGCACATAGACTGAAAAAAAAAACAAAAAACTCAAAGGTGGAGAAAGATTTTCTATGCAAATGAAAACAAAACTGAGCAGGAGTATTATACTTATTAGATAAAAGAGACTTTAAATCAAAAACAGTTTTTTAAAAAAGACAAAAAGGTCACTATATAATGATAAAGGAATCAACTTAGCAAGAGCAAATAACAATCCTAAATATATATGCACCCAACATTGAAGCACCCAAATTCACAAAGCAAATATTATTAGACCTAAGGGGTGAGATAAACAGCAATATAATGATAGTGAGTGAATTAAATACCCTATTTACAGCACTAGACACATCATTAAGACAGAAAATTATTTTAAAAATTGGACTTTATACCAAATGAACCTAATAGACATTTAGAGAACATTCTACCTGACAACTAGAGAATATTCTTTTCACTCACACATGGAACATTCTCCAAAATAGACTACATCTTATAGGACACAATACGGGTCTTAACAAAAGTTTAAAAATTGAAATAATATCAAGTAACTTGTCAGACCACAGTGGAATAAAGCTAGTAATGAATGCCAAGAGGAACTTAAGAAACTATGCAAATATCTGGAAATTAAACAGCATGCTCCTGAAAAATCACTGGGTCAATGGAGAAATTAATGTGAAAATTTAAAGATTTTTTTTGAAATGAATAAAAATGAAAATACAACACACCTAACCCTGTACAGTATAGCCAAGGGAGTGCAAAGAGAGACATTTATAGCATTAGATGCCTACGTCAAAAAATTTGAAAGATTACAAATTAGCAACCCAACACTACACCTCAAGAAATAGATAAAAAAAGAACACACCAAACCCAAAGTTAAGAAATAACAATGATGAGAGTGTAACTAAATAAAAGAGATCCCCTCAAAAATACAAAGAATATACAAAACAAAACGTTGGTTATTTGAAAAGATAAGCAATATTGAGAAACCACTAGCTAGATTAGCCAAGAAGAGAGATGATCCAAACAAACAAAATCACATAAGAAAAGGAGACATCCCAACTGATACTATAAAAATACAAAAAAAAAAAAAAAATCAGAGATTATTATGTACAATTTTAGGCTCACAAACTAGAAACCCCAGAGAAAGTAGATAAATTCATGGAAACACACAATCTACTGAGATTGAATAAGGAAAAACCAGAACTCCTGAACAAACTAAAAATGAGTAGCAAGATGGAATTGTGTCTGGAGTTGGTTCCTTCCCGTGAAGAATGAAAGAACAAAGCTTCCACAGTGTGAAAGGGAACCTGAGCAGGTTACCACTCACTAGCTGGGGTGGCCAGTTTTTATTCCCTTGTTTGTCCCCTCCCATGTCCTGTTTCTGTCCTATCAGAATGCTCTTTTCTCAATCCTCTCTGCAATTGGCTACTTTTAGACTCCTGCTGATTGGTGCATTTTACAATCCCCTTATAAGACAGAAAAGTTCTCCAAGTCCCCACTCTACCCAGGAACTCCAGCTGGCTTCACCTCTCATAAAAAAATCTTCCAATAAGTAAATGCCCGAGACCAGATGAATTCACAGATGAATTCTATCAAACACACAAACAAGAACTAACACTTATCCCATTGAAACTAGCCCAAAAAAATCAATGGGAAGGGAGTTATCCCTAACTCATTCTACAAGGCCAGTATCATTCTGATACCAAAATCGGACAAGACACAACAAAAAAAGAAAACTACAGATCAATATATATGATGAACATAGATGCAAAAATCCTTAACAAAATACTAGCAAATCAAATCCAACAGCACATTTAAAAGATAATGATCAGGTTGAATTTATCCCAGGGATACATGGATGATTCAACATATGCAAATCAATAAATGTGATGCGTTATACAAAGAGAATTAAAGATAAAAACCTTATGATTGTCTCAATAGATGCAGAAAAATCATTGAATGAAATTCAGCATCCCTTCATGATAAAAATCCTCAAAAAAACTAGGCATCAAAGGAACAAACCTCAGCATAATAAAGGCCACATATGACAAACTCACAGAGAACATCATACATAACAGGGAAAAGTTGAAAGTGTTCCCTCTAAGATCTGGTATAAGAAAGAATGCCCGTTTCCACCAGTCTTATTTAACAT
Source organism: Piliocolobus tephrosceles (assembly GCF_002776525.5). NCBI lineage: Eukaryota > Metazoa > Chordata > Mammalia > Primates > Cercopithecidae > Piliocolobus > Piliocolobus tephrosceles. The sequence continues at coordinate 91,746,845 of NC_045439.1, read as the reverse complement.
AGAATTGGAAGTCCTCACCAGAGCAATCAGGCAAGAGAAAAAAATAAAATGTATACAATTTGGAAAGGACAATGTCAAATTATCTCTGTTTGCTGATGATATGATCTTATATCTAGAAAACTGTAAAGACTCCACCAAAAAAAATTCTCAAATGAATTCAGTAAAGTTTCAGGATACAAAATGAATGTATAGAAATCTGTGGTGTTTCCATACACCAATAATGATCTAGCTAAAGACAAAATCAAGAAGGCAATCTCATTTACAATAGCTACAGAAAGAAAAATACCTAGGAATATATTTAACCAAGGAGGTGAAAGATCTCTATATGGAGAACTATAAAACTCTGACTGGCTCATGCCTGTAATCCCAGCACTCTGTGAGGCTGAAGTGGGCGGATCACCTGAGGTCAGGAGTTCAAGAACAGCCTGGTCAACATGGTGAAACCCCGTCTCTACTAAAAGTACAAAAATTAGCTGGGCATGGTGGTGTATGCCTGTAGTCCCAGCTACTCAGGAGGCTTAAACAGGAGAATAGCTTGAACCTGGGAGGCAGAGGTTGCAGTGAGCCAAGATCACACCACTACACTTCAGCCTATTTGGCGACAGAGTGAGACTCCGTATCAAAACAACAACAACAAAAAATAAAAATAAATTGAAAAAAGAAATTATAGATGACAGAAATAAATGCATTCCATGCTTATGAATTGAAAGAATCAATATTATTAAAATGACCATAGTGCCCAAATAAATCTATACATTCAATACAATTCCTATCAAATTACCAATATAATTTTTCACAGAATTAGAAAAAACAATCCTAAAAATCATATGGAATGAGAATAGAGCCCAAAGAGCCAAAATCAAATCTAAGCAAAAAAGGAACAAAGTAGGAGGCATCACATTACCTGACTTCAAATTATACTACAAGGCTACAGAAATCGAAACAACATGGTACTGGTATAAAAATAGGCATATAGATCAGAATAGAGAACCCATAAATAAAGCCACATACGAACAACCAACTGATCTTTGACAAAGTCATAAAAACCATACACCAGGGCAAGAAGAACATAGTCAATTAATGGTGTTGGGAAATTTTTATAGCCTGTGCAGAAGAATGAAATTGGACACTCTCACCATATTAAAAAAAAAAAAAAAAACTTAAGGTGGATTAATTATCTAAATGTAAGACCTGAAACTATAAAAATACCAGAAGAAACCTAGGCAAAACTATTCAGCATGTTGGCTTAGGTAAAGAATTTATGACCAAGTCATCAAAAGCAAACACAACAACAACAAAATACACAAATATGGCTTAATTAAACTAAAAAACTTCTGCACAGCAAAGGAAACAATATAACAGCCGGGTACAATGGCTCATGCCTGTAATCCCAGCACTTTGGGAGGCCAAGGCAGGTGGATCACCTAAGGTGAGGAGTTCAAGACCAACCTGGCTAACATGGTGAAACCCTGTCACTACTAAAAATACAAAAAGTAGCCAGCCATGGTGGCACGTGCTTGTAATCCCAGCTACACGGGAGGCTGAGGCAGGACAATTGCTGGAGCCCGGGAGGCGGAGATTGCAGTGAGTGGAGATTGCACCACTACACTCCAGCCTGGGAGACAGAGTGAGACTCTGCCAAGGAAAGAAAGGAGAGGAGAGGAGAGGAGAGGAGAGGAGAGGAGAAGAGAGGAAAGGGAAAGGGAAAGGGAAAAAAGAAGAAAAGAAAAAATAAACACAGTAAACAATCTACAGAATGAAAGAAAATATTTGCAAAGTCCACACTAACAAAGTGCTAATATCCAGAATCTACAAGGAATTCAAACAACTCAACAAGAAAAAAAAAAAAAAAAAAAAACCATTAAAAAGTGGGCAAAGGACATGAAATTAGATTTTGCAAAAGAAGATGTACAAGCAAACAGACATGAAAAATGCTCAACATTACAAGTTATCAGAGAACTGCAAATAAAACCACAATGAGATATCATCTTATACCACCTAGAATGGCTATTGTTAAAACATCAAAAAACAACAGATGGTGAGGATGTGGAGAAAAGGACATGCCTATACACTGTGGTGGGAATGTAAGTTAGTACAACCTTTATGGAAACAATATGGAGATTTCTCAAAGAATTAAAAATACAACTACCATTCAACCCAGTACTTCTACTACTAGGTATATACCCAAAGGGAAAGAAATAATTATATCAAAAAGATAATTATGCTTGTATGTTTATTGCAGCACTATTAATAGTATCGCCATAGAATATTCCTCTCTCATAAAAAAAAGAATGAAATCATGCTTTTGCAACAACATGGATGAAACTAGAAGCCATTATCCTAAGTGAAGTAACTCATAAACAGAAAGTAAAATACCACATGTCCTCACTTATAAGGGGAAGTTAAACAGGGGGTACAGATGGACATACAGAATGGAATAACAGACATTGGAAACTACAAAAGGTGGGAGGGTGGGAGTGGGTAGGACTGTTGAAAATTATCGATTGGGTACAATGTTCACTATTTGGGTGAGGAGTACACTAGAAGCCCAAACTTCATCACTACACAATATACACACGTAAGAAATCTGCACTTATTAGCCCACTAAATACATTTAAATTTTGTTTCATTTTAAAAAATAAAAACCTTTTTGAAGGATTTAAAAAAATACATTAAGGAAGGGATAACCTCTTCAATAAATGATGCTGGTAAAATTGGATAATCATATGCAGAAGAATAAAGCTAGATTTCTATCTCTTACCACACTCAATAATCAATTCAAGATAGATTAAAGGCTTACACGTAAAACCCAAAACTATAAAACAACTAAAAGAAAAACACAGATAAAACTCTTTAGGACATTGATCTAGGCAAATATTTTTATGGCTAAGCAATCAAAAGCACAGGGAACAAAACCAAAAATAGACAAATGGGACTATATTAAACTAAAAAGCCTTTGCACAGAAAAAAAAAAAAAAAAAAGCCATCAACAGAGTGAAAAGACAACTTCTTTAATGGGAGAAAATATTTGCAAACTACTCATCTTACAGAGAAATAATATCCATAATATACAAGAAACTCAAACATCTCAATGGTAAAAAAGAACTAACCCCATTAAAAATGAGCAGAGGACATGAATAGATATTTCTCAAAAGAAGACTGACAGGGATATGGAAAGATGTCCGACATCACTATCCATCAGGGAATTGCAAATCAAAACCACAAGGAGGTACTGGCTTACTCCAGTTAGAATGGTTATCCTTAAAAAGACAAAAAAATAAGATATTGGTGAGGAAATGGGAAAAGTAGGAAGTCTCATAGACTATTGGAGGAAAGTAAACTAGTACACCACTATGAAAAACAATATGGAGATTTCTCACAAAACTAAAAATAGAATTACCATCCAATCTAGCAACCCCATTACTGGGTAAATATCCAAAGGAAAAGAAATCAATATATCAAAGGGATACCTGTATTTGCATATTTATTGCAGCACTGCTCATAATAGCAAAGAGATTAAATCAACCGAAGTGTCTATCAATGGATGAATGGATAAAGAAAATGTGGCCTGTGTACACAATGGAATACTATGTGACAATAAAAAATGAAATCATGTCATTTTCAGCAACATAGAGGGAACCAGAGGTCATTATGTTAACTGAAATAAGCCAAGCACGGAAAGACAAATATCACATGTTCTCATTCATATATGGGAGTTAAAATTTTGAAAACATGAAGACATAAAATGAAATAATTGATCCCAGTAACAGGGAAGGGTGCATGGGTGGCAACTGCAGGAGATACAAAGGTTGGTTAATGAGTACAAACATACAACTAGATAGAAAGAATACGTTCTAATGTCTGGTACCAGAATAGGGTGACTATAGTTAACGACAATGTATTAATATATTTTTCAAAATAGCTAGAAGACCTATAACGTACCCAACACATAGAAATGATAAATACTCAGGTATTGGATACCTAAGTACTTTGACTTGATCATTACACAGTCTATGTATGTAACAAAATTCAACATGTACCCCATAAATATGTACAAATATATATCAAAAACAAAATTTAAAAAGATTAAATGCAATAATGCACACAAAGATGTAGGAACTTATTAATGAATTTATATTCTCAATGAATATTTGCTATTATTATATTTATCACTATATTTTGGTGCTAAATATCCACTAAGTACTGTACTAGGCATTTAACTTACATTGCATTTAGTCTTCACGATAACCCTCAAATTATGATAAATCATGTTAACCTTTGAAAAACCAAGATCAATTTGTTAAAATAATTTTCTCAGTGATCTCTTCATTCAGTTAGCAAATGTTGGAGTCATTTTAATTCTGGTCCTATTTGACTTCAAAACAATTGGAAAAATTAGCTAGGTGTGGTGGTGCACACCAGTAGTCCCAGCTACTTGGAAGGCTGAGATGGGAGGATCATCTGAGCCTGGGAGACAGAGGTTGCAGTGAGCAGAGATCATGCTGCTGCAGTCCAGCCTGGGTGACAGAGTGAGACCCTGTCTCAAAAAAAAAAAAAAAAAAAAGGAATTTTCACTTTATGAGAGTGAATTATATTTCAGGTGCTCCAGAGAATTTATTCAAAATGAAACAATGCCTATGTCCAAATTAATTGATTAGGTATCACGGTTCAGCTTCTGTCTAAATAATGGTTTTTTGTTGTTTTGTTACTTTAATAAAGATATAATTTTTTAAAGTAGATGTAGAAAACCAGGGGCTGAAAGAAACAAACCTCATGGCTTAATAAACAAGCCAAGTGAATCTAAACTTACTCTTCAAAAATGTATTTTTATTACAAAATATTTCAAGCATTCAAAAGTTACAGAGAATAATATAGTGAATTTTCAGAAATCTATATCAAGATTTAACACATCAAAAATTTTCCATGTATTTTTTAAGAGATAAAACATTACTAATGGAGTTGAAGCTGTAATTCCATTGCATATCCTGCTTCTCCCCTTCCACAGAGGTAACTCCTGTCCTGAAGTTAGTATGTATCCTTCCCATCTGGGTTTCTCCTTGTACAAATAAACCATATATAACATTGTCTCCTTAATTTTAAATTCCATGTAAATCTATCAAACCGTATATACTCTGCAACTTGCTTTTTGTTTCCACATCATGCTTTTATAGTTAATATGTATTCTTAAATATAATTCTAATGTGTTCATTTTTACCATATTATTTTCGTACAATAATGTAGGATATTCATTCATACACTATGCTACAAATTATTGTATTATTATTGTGTTGTTCTATTCCATTCATTTATATATCTGTTTTTATGCCAGTGCCATGCTGTTCGGATTATTGTAGCTTGTTATATTTTGAAATCTGGAGGTGTGATGCTTTCAGCTTTGTACTTTTTCTCTTTGGTTATTTGGGGACTTTTGTGGTTCCATACAAACTTTAGGATTTTTTTTTCTATTTCTGTAAAAAAAATGTTATTGGGATTTGATGGGAACAGCATTGAATATAGAGATCACTTTGGATAGTATGAAAAATTTAACAATATTAAGTCTTCCGATCCATGAACATCATATATCTTTCTATTTATTTGTGTCTTCATTAATTTGCTTCATCAGTTTTCAGTGTACAAGTCTTTCACCTTCTTGGTTAAGTTCATACCTAAGTATTTTACTTTTTTTGGATGCTATTGTAAATAGGACTGCTTTCTTAATTTCCTGTTCAGATATTCCTTGTTAGTGTATAAAAATGTAATTGATTTTTGTGTGTTGCTTTTGTACCCTGCAACTTTACCACATTTGTTTATTAGTTCTAAGAGGCTTTTTTTTTTTTTTTTTGGTAGAGTCTTTCATGTTTTCTATGTATAAGCTACTGTTACCTTGCAAACAGAGATACAGTCATGTATTGCCTAATGACAGAAATACCTTCTGAGAAATGTGTTGTTAGGTGATTTCATCATTGTGCAAACATAGAGTGTGCTTACGCAAACCCAGATTGTATACATAGCCTACTATACACCTAGGCTGTATAATATAGCCTATTGTACCTAGGCTACAAATCTGTACAGTATGTTACTGTAGGCAATACAGTGGTAAATATTTGTATATCTAAACATACATAAAGATAGAAAATTACAGTATAAAAGATAAAAAATGATACATCTGTATAGGGCACTTTGGATGCTTTGGATGCCTGCATAGGGCATTTGCCATGAACGGAGCATGCAGCGCTGAAGCTGCTCTGGGTGAGTCAGAGTGAGTGGTAAGTGGATGTGAAGGCCCAGGACATTACTGCACACTACTGTAGACCTGACAAACACTGTTCACTTAGACAATACTAAACTTACAGAAAAATTTTTTCTTCAAAAATAAATAACCTGAGCTTACTGTCACTTTTTTACTTTATAAACTTTTAAATTTTAAAAAATACTTTTTGACTCCCTTTGTAATAACAGCTCAAACTCAAATACATTCTACAGCTGTACAAAAACATTTTTCTTTATACCCTTATTCTATAAGTTTTTTTTCTATTTTAAAAAAAATTATTTTTTTTTACTTTTAAAATGTTTTTTGTTGAAAACTAATACACAAGCATACACATTAATCTACACCTACACAGGGTCAGGATCATCAAGATGTCAGTAAGTGACAGAAATTCTTCAGCTCCATTATAATCCTGTTGGATCACTATTGTATATGTCATCTGTCATGGGCAGAAAGGTTATACAGTACATAATTGTTAAGTTTACTTCTTCCTTTCTGCTTTGGGTGCCTTTTATTACTTTTTCTTGTCTGGCTAGAACTTCAAGTATTATGTTGAACAGAAGTAGCAAAAGTGAACATCCTTGTCCTTTTCTTGCTCCTGATCTTACAGGAAAAGATTTCAGTTTTTCACCAGTGAGTATGATGTTAGCTGTGAGCTTATCATATATGGCCTTTATTATGTTGAAGTAGGTATGGTTTAAATAATATTGGAGTTGTTTCTTTAAAAGTTAAATATAATAACCACAAATCTATTTGGGTCGGATGTACTTTTTAATGGTAACAGTAGATATAATAATTAGATTTACAATCTTTTCTCTTGCTTGTTTAAATTTCCTACTTCTTGGATTCGATTCTTCTTCTTTTGTTGTTGTTTTGAGACAGAGTCTGGCTCTGTTGCCCAGGCTGAAGTGCAGTGATGCGATCTCAGCTCACTGCAACCTCCACCTCCTGGGTTCAAACAATTCTCCTGCCTCAGCCTCCCAAGTAGCTGGGACTACAAGCACATGCCACTACGCCCGGCTAATTTTGGTATTTTTTAGCAGAGACAGGGCTTTGCCATATTGGCCAGGCTGATCTCAAACTCCTGACTTCAGGTGATCCTCCTGCCTCAGCCTCCCAAAGTGCTGGGATTACAGGCATGAGCCACCACATCCAGCTATGCATTCTTCTTTTTAAGACTTAATTGTTTTGAATCAGTTGTAGGCTCACAGAAAAATTAAGAGGAAGATACAGAGATTTCCTTTATATCTCCTGACCCCACATATGCACAGCCTTCCCCATCATCAAAATCCTCCACCAGAATGGTTCCTTTGTTATAAACAATGAACTTACAATGACACATCGTAATCACCCCAAATTTGTAGATTATGTTGAGGGTGAATCTTAGTGTTATATATTCTATGGGTTTGGACAAATATAAATTGGAAAAATAAATTCATCATTATAGCATCCCTACACAATATTTGCACTGCTCTGAAAATCTTATGTGCTCCGTTCTCCCTTTCACCTCCCCAACTCCTGGTAACTACTGATTTTTGTTTTATTGTGTTCATGGTTTTATTTTTTCCAGAATGTCATATTGTTGGAATAATAGAGTATATAGGCTAGGCACGGTGGCTCATGCCTGTAATCCCAGCATTCTGGGAGGCCAAGGTGGGTGGATCATGAGGTCAAGAGATCAAGACCATCCTGGCCAACATGGTGAAAACCCATCTCTACTAAAATACAAAAATTAGCTGGGCATGGTGGTGCATGCCTATAGTCCTAGCTATTCTGGAGGCTGAGGCAGGAGAATCACTTGAACCCAGGAGGCAGAGGTTGCAGTGAGCTGAGATTGAGCCACTGTACTCCAGCCTGGCAACAGAGCAAGACTTCGTCTGAAAAAAAAAAAAGAAGAAGAAGAAGAAAATGCATTCAGTACATCTAACCTACTGAAAAATATAGCTTAGCCTAGCCTACCTTCAACATGCTTGGAACACTTACACTAGCCTACAGTTGGGTAAAATCATCTGACAACCCAGTATACTATAGAGTGTTGGTTGTTTATCCTCGTGATTGTGTGGCAGACTGGGAGCTGTGGCTGGCTGCTGCTGACCAGCATTGCAAGAGAGTATTGTACTACATATCACTAGCATGGGAAAAGATCAAAATTTAAAATTTGGATTATGGTTTTACTAAAGAGATATCAATTTTGCACCATTGTAAAATCAAAAAACATCGTAAGTCAAACTATTGGAAGGCGAGGGCCATCTGTACTTGCTTCCCATAAACCCACTGTTACCTATATCCCACCACCAAAAGGAAAATAATGACAGTCAATGAAAAATTAGACTTGTTTTTTCTTTTTTGTTTTTGTTTTTATAAAAATTTCAATTGTTTTGGGGAACAGGTGGTTTTTGGTTACATGGATAAGTTGTTTAGTGGTGATTTCTGAGATTTTGCTGCACCTGTCACCTGAGCAGAGTACACTGTATCCAATGTATAGTCATTTATCTCTCAAACCCTCCCATCCTTCCCAGTAGTGGGATCGCTGGATCAAATGGTAGTTCTACTTTTCATTCTTTAAGGAATCTCCATACTGTTTTCTGTAGTGGTTGTACTGGTTTTCATTCCCACCAGCAATGTAAAAATGTTCCCCTTTTCACCACATCTACACCAATATCTACTTTTTAAATTTTTAAATTATGGCCCTTCTTGCAAGAGCAAGGTGGTATCTCATTGTGGTTTTAATTTGCATTTCCCTGATAATTAGTGAAATGCAAGTGAAGAATATCTTAACTGTTTGCAAGTTTTGGCAGTTATGAATAAAGCTGCTACAAATATTGTGTGCAGATTTACGTGTGGACGTAAGTTTTTCACTCCTTTGGGTAAATACCAAGAAGTGCACTTACTGGATTATGTAGTAAAAGTAGTTTTGCAACAAATCGCCAAACTGTTTTCCAAAGTGGTTGTACCATTTTAAATTTCTACCAGCAATGAATGAGAGTTCCTGTTTCTCCACATCGTCAGCATTTGGTGTTGCCAATGTTCTGGATTTTGGCCATTGTAAAAGATGTGCACTGGTATCTCATTATTATTCTAATTTGCATTTCCCCTGTGATATATGATTTGATCATGTTTTCATATGCTTATTTGCCATCTTCATTGGAGAGGTATTTGTTTAGTCTTTTGCTCATTTGTAAAATCATGTTGTTCATTTTCTTATTGTTGAGTCTTAAGAGCTCTTTATGTATTTTGGAAACAATCTTTTATCAAATGTGTCTTTGCAAATATTTTCTCCAACTCTATGGCTTGTTCTCATTCTTTTCACAGAGCAGAAGTTTGTAATTTTCATGAAGTCCAGCATATCAGTGATTTATTTCATAGATCATGCCTTTGGTGTTGCATCTAACAAGTCATCACCATATTTATGTTAATCTAGGTTTTCTCCTATGTTACATTCTAGAAGTTTTACATGTTTTTCATTTTACATCTAGGTCTATAAGTTATATTGGGTTTGCTTTTATGAAGAGTGTAAGGTCTATGTGTTAAGATTCATGTTTTTGTATGTGAATGTCCAGCTGCACCAGCGCCATTTGTTCAAAGTCTATCTATTGTTTATAGTATTGCCTTTGCTCCTTTTTCAAACATCAGTTGATTATATTTATCTAGGTCTACTTCTGAGCTCTCTTTTCTGTTCTATTGATTTATTCATCTATTTTATACCAATACCATAATGCCTTGATTACTGCAGCTTTATAGTAAGTCTTGAAGTGATGTGGTTTTGGTTGTTCAGTTTTGTTCTCCTTAAATATTTTGTTGGCTATTGTGAGTCTTTTGCATTTTTATATAAACTTTCTTATTAGTTTTTCAATATCCACATAATAACTTTCTAGGATTTTCATGGGGAGTATATTGGATCTATAGATCAAGTTGGAAAGAAGTGATATCTTCATAATACTGAATTTTACTATCCATTATCTTTGAGCATAAAATATCTCTCTATTATTTAGTTCTTTGACTTTGTTCATCAGAATTTTGTAGTTTTACTATATAGATATGGTACGTTTTTAAAGATTTATGCCTAGGTATTTCATTTTTGGAAGTGCTAAAATAAATGAAATTATTTTTAAAATTTTAAATTCCATTTGCTTATTGCTGGGATATAGCAAAGTGATTAACTTTTGTATATAAACCTTGTATCCTTCAAGCTTGCTATAATCACTTACTAGTTTTAAGAGGTTTTTTGGACAATTCTTTTGGATTTTCCACATAGATGATCATGTCAACTATGTGGAAAAGACAATTTCCTGCAGAAAAGACAGTTTTCTGCTTTTCTGCCAATTGTCTTTTTGTTTCCCAATTTATAGGTCTTTTATTTCATTTCCTTGTTTTATTGAATTAGCTAATACTTCCAGTACAATGTTGAAAGCAGAGGTGAGAGGAGACATATTTGCATTTTTCTTGATCTTAGCAGGAAAGCTTTGAGTTTTTTGTCATTAGTTACTTGTGGGTTTTGTAGAAATTCTTTTTCAAGTTCAGGAGATTTCCCTCTATCTCTAGTTTATCAAAAGGTGTTTTTTTAAATCATGAATTGGTGTTGGATTTTGTCAAATGCTTTTCCACATCTAATAATATGATTATGTGATTTTTCATTTTTAGCCTGTTGATATGATAGATTACATTAACTAATTTTTGAAAGTTGAACCAGCCTATATACCTGCAATAAATCTCACTTGGTCATGATGTATAACTCATCTCATATGTTGTTGAATTCAAATGATATTTTATGAAGGATTTTTGCAAATACCTTCATGAGAAATATTGGTCTATAGATTTTTGTTTTTCTTGTAATATCTTTGTCTGGTTTTGCCATTTGGATAATGTCTACCTCATAGAATGACTTAGAAAGTATTCCCTCTATTTCTATCCTTTGAAACAGATTATAGATAATTGGTATCATTCATTCCTTAAATGTTTAGTAGAATTCACCAGTGAATCCATCTAGGCATGGTGCTTTCTGTTTTGAGAAGTTATTGAGTTTGATTCTTTTTTAAAATTTTATATTTTCATTATATTTTCAAATTTAATAGTTGAATATATTTTTACAGTTTTAAAAGCTTGTTTATTATCTTTATGCACTTTTGATGAATAATTCACTCCTGTGGTTTCAGTTAAAACTATTCAATATCTCAAATATCAATCTGTTTCCAGATGTTTAGCATACCGACTTTCGGATGTTTTCAGCATCTAGTCTACAAAGAAAAGCTGCATTTAAAAATGGGAGTTATTAAACCAGAATGTGTATAACCAGAATTCATCTAAAACTAATTTGGTTACAACAGAATAAAAAGGAAGGGAAGAGAATACAGCAAAGGTAAGTATTCTTTGGTTGATATGTGTATGAATATGTGTCTGTGTGTTTCTTATCATAAACTGTATTTATTTAATGTAATCTTTGAACCCAGAAAGCATTTTAAAATTATTCTTTTCAAAGACATTTGTATAGTCACTCCATCCCTTTCTCCAATTATTTACTCAAAAATGGAGTGAGTAATTAAATTCTGGCCAACAATATTTTAGGAAAATTCCTTATTCTTGAAAGGGATGAGAGGGTCATCCTTCTGTCTCTGCTTAAAGAAGCCAAGGCACCTTATGCATTTTAATAGCTGTCTTGAGACCCTGAGGAAACTCAACCTTTGGTTAAAGACAAGAAGTGCTAAGACAGAGGTAAGCAGAGGTTTGTTCATATCAATCCTAAAACCCAGTCGACCTCAGGATTCCTAATAAGAAAACCAATAAAATTCCTTATTTTGTAAGACAGTTGAGTGTCTGATATTTGTTACAGAAAAGGATCCAATTTGAAACTCTAGGTCATTGTATAATTTAATGAGATAATGCATGTGGAACAGGCAGTACTATGATCATGTAACAGGGGACTGAAAAGAGAAAAGAAAAGAATCATGCAATTGGTGGTTTGACTTATGCATGATAAAGCCACTTCACTGAGTTTTTATCATGATATAATGAATGAGTGTGTACATTGATTTATCATGTAGTCTTTCTAAATAGAGGATAGCATATGGCTTAGACCAGTGGAT
>NC_045439.1:91697667-91734487 GCF_002776525.5 Piliocolobus tephrosceles | reverse complement strand
TGTAGTCTTTCTAAATAGAGGATAGCATATGGCTTAGACCAGTGGATCCAGTGTCCTTCTAATAGATGCTTTCTGAGCTCTCTATGAAGACGAGAGACTTCATCTCCTGCTGAAGGAGTGATGTGCTGTGTTTTTCCCAAGAACACTATAGTATCCTGTAAACTTTGGGAAAATTACCATATTTAATTCCATTAATATATGTAGTCTTCAAATAATTATATGAAATTTAACTTTTTGGAGAGTAAAATCTCTCCAGTGCATTTTCTTCCTCTGGTGGATAAGGAAATCAGAATGTGTCATGGGCACACTTTTCCCTGAGTCTTCACCATCTGTGTGTTGTTGAACATATTTTCAGAGGAGAAATTGGGACAAACTTAAATGGCGGTTCCCCAAAGTGAGTTTTTTCATCACAGGCAGTCTGACAACTCTATACCAGCACTAGTAAATCTTCTAATTTTTTTCCTAGAGCCAGCCAAGCTTCTAGCCTGTTAATAGGTACTTTCAACTATACTAACAAGGCTGATATACCAAACAGCCTTTCAAATGCAGCAAAATCAATGACTTGGCTTTGCCCTGATTCCTGGAGGTTGACAAAAATGGACCCCGATTAATTATGTTTTCTACCACATGCATTTCTTGGAAATATTTCAGGCAGGGGTGTGTCAGATTTATAAGGGCTATTAAGAAGAGTGAATACACATTTTCATCTGTATACATAATTTATGCTAGTGGAATACATTTTCCATGTGTGTGTATAAAAACAAGCATGTTGAATTGTGTTTGTGGAACGGATACTATCTGGGCATCACATATGTGGCATTTTGCTCTTCTGCAATTTCAAGTTTGTAATCTAAGACACAGAATTACTTAACAATGACTATAAATGCATGCTATGCTGCAAAGATAATTGCTTTTACATTTCATCTGTTATTTGCTAGCATAACCTTTTTTTATACGTGAATTTCTTACCAAATGACTTCCAAATGAATATTTTGGAATACAATTAACTACACAATTAACTATAGGCTCCCAATTTGGTGCAGTCAGGAGATATTAGAATGTCTTCTACACCAGTGCTTCTCAAAGTCTGTAGAAGAAAGTAGAATTCCCCCCCTCATTAATCACTGACCAATTATTTTGAAAAAATATAACAAAAGTAAATTATTAGAAAAATGAAATTTAAAAATATGAAATAAACCTTTTAAAAAATTTAGTTGAAATAGACATAAAATTATTCATTGTGTCAGATTCTATAAAAGTTCTAACACTCGCAATTTCTAAATTTATCACAGGGCACATCAGTGGCATGTAGTTCACAGAGACACTCTGGTTCACAGACCCCACTTTGAGTGGCACTGCCCTAGATAACAGTTGGTAAAAGAACTTGTGCACCTTTCAAGTTTCCACTTTGTTAGGAGATGCTTAGAAAGTTAATAAAAATGTATTCTGTCTTTGTCCAAACTGCACAGGTTTGTGGGATCTGATAATGTGTCCTAGACTCTATTTTGGTGATGGATTTCTGCAAAATCCATCTACAATTCCACTCTAGTTCTGCTGCAAGTCACCCCTTGCTTAAATCTCTTCTGTGGCTTCCCATTGCCCTCAGGATGATATCAAAACAATTAGCCATGACACAGTGATCTTCCCCCCTTCCTATCTCTTCAACATCTTATCTGCCACTCTCCAAACAATCCCAGAAAACAAGATCATATTAGAAAACCTCAGAAGCCAATTTGAAGTGCCTCTTACCAGACAAAGATGGGAAAATTTGAGCAACATATAAATAATAACTGCAATAGACTGAAAGACACCAAATAGATTTAAATCCATCTGTTCATGATAACACTTTAGAAAGGCATTGGGCCAGGCTAACTCAGTCAGTATATCAGGAGACTCTTAAAAAGGTCTTGTTCATCTTTGGAGGCTGCTAGGGAACTAACTCATTATTATGAAAATGGGTGAGTCAGGGAAAGATACAAGCATTCACCCTTTGTTATACAAACTTTGCCTCAGAACAAATACTTGATAAGAGAAAATTTCCTTTATAGAATTATTTTAACTAATAAAGAAAGAATTTCAGCAGTTCACAACCCCAATGGAATAATGGCTACGTTTTGGTAATCTCTTGGAAAATAAACATGAGATGAAATTTTTCGAAATCATTAAAGTGTTGAAAGAAAAAATAACCTAACCCATTAGCAAGAGGGCAGAGCAAAAGAGTAATTAAGCATCTAAATCAATAAGTATTAAAAAGGACAAAACACATCAATTCTGAAAATACACATGTAAGTATGAAAACTATCAGATGACAAAACTCTCTGTGTGGGCAAGAAAACAAATTTGACCTATATGTTTTTTAAAACTATGTTAAAGCAAAATCATAGAACTAAAAGGAAAACAGTAGGCAAAGATATAGCAGGCAAGCACAAAAACATTTGACAGGTGACAGTGTCAAAGATACAAACACAACAAAGAGAAGACAGTTATACACCTCTACGGACAAAATAAAATGGTGTTGAACTATATAACATAAAATACTAGGAATATAAATAGAAATTGATAAAGCCACAATAGTAGTGGGAGACATCATGCCTTTTTCAATTTGTGATGCATAAAAGGCAAAAAAGAAAGAAAAGAGAGATGTACCTACTATGGTTTATCTCATTAACATACACATAATAAAATAGGTTTTTTAGGTATATAATAAGTCTCAACTGTTTTATAATTTTTTCCTTTTAATTGTGATAAAATACACATAACAAAAAATTGACCATCTTAACCATTTTAAGTGTATAGTTCATACAGTTAAATACATTTACATTGTTGTGTAACCAATCTCCAGAACTCTTTCCATCTTGCAAAACTGAAACTTCACATCCATTAAATAACTCCCTATTCCTCCCTCGCCCAAGCACCTGGCAACCGCCGTTCCACTTTCTGTCTCTATGAATTTGACTACTCTAGGTACCTCATGTAAGTGAAATCATACAGTATTTGTCTTCTGTGGTTGGCTTATTGCACTTAGCATAGTATACTCAAGGTATTTATGGTGTAGCCTGGGTCAGAATTTCCTACCTTTTCGTGACTGAGTAATATTCCATCATCTGTCTATATAATATTTTCTTTCTCAGTTCAGTCATCTCTGAACACTTGGGTTGCTTCTATCTTTTGGATCCTGTGAACAATGCTGCTATGAATATGTGTATGCTTTGGAAATTTTTAAATTAAAAATCAGAGGAACCATTTTGGGATGAGCATTGAACTGGACACTGCATGAGAAATCATGTCACCCTTTTAGTACCCCCCAGGAAACACATCTTCAATTCATAAATGCAAAATTACAAATTGGTGTGACTTTGCCGAGGTCCCAAGGAGATGAACAGCAAGCCAAGCTTGGGTTTGAACTCAGGTTTGTCTGTCTTCAAATTTTGAACTCAAATAATCAGATAGTTAAGAAGAAGGTAGGAGAGATGTTTGTTTTTAACTGCAACATAAAAGGAACTCAGCATTCATGTAATTAATTTCTATTTGCCAGTTGTAACCTTGCTTATGTGTACACTTTCATCTCTTTGTTTTGAGAAAAACAACCTTCCTCATCTTGTGAAGTTTGATTCTTCTTTGTAGCACTTCTCTGGCCTCCTTGCTCCCTGCTCTGCCTCGGATAAATAAATACAATTCACATCCCAGGTTACTTTTTGCCAATCACCCTCACTGAGAATTACTGACACAGAAGAAAGGGTCCAGGTCCCCATCCAAAAAATGGAAATAAAATTAAATTGCTCTAAGAATTGAAAGAAATGATACATATAAATCACTTAGTGTAATGCCTGAAACATTATCATGTGCTCAATGCTGCTCTAAGTCATCACTCTTAATGGCCCCCTTAGTTTCCACTGTATCATAATTGATGTAATCACTCTATTGATGGATAACAGCTCATTGCTATTTTTACTACTATAAAAACAATACACTATATACCTCTATATGGCACAATAGCATGCAAAATATAATCTTATTTTTTAAATATCAGACATGCATAATACATATACACACAGGTATCTGGAAGAAGATAAAATGGTGAGGCTTGTGTTTCCAACTTTAGACTTTTTTGTTTTGTTCTTAGTCTTGTTTTGAGCAACAAAAATGTATTAATTTTAAAAACAGAAAAAAAAATTATTTTAGAAAAAAGAGAATGCTGTAATCCCACACAAGAGAAAATCTACAACTTTCAGAAATGCAGGTCTAAATTGAAAATCAGTTCTTCGTTGAGTGAATACGCTTGTAATTAGCTGCTTATTTGAGACGAAAATGGGATACATGCCTCTGTTAAACATGATATTTCTCTAAAAGGACTAATTTGAGAATGATTATCACACACCAAAGTGTGTAGTATTTTACCAAATCTAAGATGTCTTCAATTATAAGTTGCATCATTGTTTTATAGGCCATTAAGAAATAAGAAAAATTTCTAAATAAACCATGACATGTCATTGATTCTGAAATGCATTCTGATTTCCAAGAATTCAGAATGTGAAAATATTTGCAACTTAGACTTGATAAAAGAGTGTCATTCACTTCCTGTCATTAATTTACTTCCTCATTTATTCAGTATATAACTCCCTTATCCAGAAATATTCTTCCAGTCCCCTAACATTCAAAGCACCGTTTGGAGTTGAATTTAAAGATAATACATAAAATATCAACTCTCTGCTCTCAAAAAGGCTGAGGCATGAATCTATGTAGTAAACTATAATACAATCTTTTCACGCTAGATCTGAAGTAAATAGGTGATGTTAGCGGGGCAGACAGGTCAGCACAATTACTATTTTCCTGAGGACACTGGGGAGCCTTAGTGAAGACCGTGTGTCTCATCTTCCCTTGAAAAAGGAGCATCTTTGTCCAGACACACAGAGGCGGATACGCAAAGGTCCAATACATCCTCTGCCAGGCCCTCTGAATACAGCCCCGTCATTCCTTTGTTTTCTAAATGTGTGCCTCACATACATGAGGTAGGAAAGATTACATCTCAGCCTTGGCTTGAAAAATGAGAGAAATAGGTTTTTAAAAAGGCTTTTGAAGCCTTCAGGATTATAAGAAATTGCCTCAGATGCTGTAGTGAGCATCTGAAATCAGTGCAAAAGGTTAAAAAAGGAAAAGTGTATAGTTAAATTTGCCCTGGAAAAAAAAATAGTAAGTCACCTTAAATTACCACAACTTAAGTACCTAAAGCTCAAAAACGTGATTTTTTTTTTTTTTTTTTTTTTTTTTTGAGAAGGAGTCTAGCTCTGTCGCCCAGGCTGGAGTGCAATGGTGTGATCTCGGCTTACTGCAACCTCCGTCTCCCGGGTTCAAGCGATTCTCCTGCCTCAGCCTCCTGAGTAGCTGGGATTACAGGCGCCTGTCACCGCACCCAGCTAATTTTTGTATTTGTGGTAGAGACGGGGTTTCACTGTGTTGGCCAGGCTGCACTCAAACTCCTGACCTCATGATTCACCTGCCTTGGCCTCCCAAAGTGTTGGGATTACAAGCATGAGCCACTGCGCCCAGCCAAAAATGTAATTTTTAGATTTCATTGTTTTGTATGTTTCACATGATAGCTTTCTTTGCTTTTTGGAGATTAAGGAAAAGTTCTTAGGAAGGCAAGTAAGAAAATAAAAGAATTCATTCTCTCTCGCTCTCTCTTTCCAGACTCATAGTTGAATTTGCCTAAGTTAAATACCCAAATAATGTGATTCCACTTCAATCACTTACAGAATTCAAAGCATGTAATCACTGAACAGGAGCAATGAAAATAAATACCGTGAACCAAAGGGAAATCAAAGGAAACCATAAAACTATAGTCATGAACCAAAGGAAGGAGCAAGGATGGATTCAAGACAGAAATCAAAGAACATGATAAAAATTCAAGCTAAATGTTTATATTTTAGATGATTATTTACATAGAAGAAGTGAGAACTGTTTTTAAAATATCTAGATAACATAATGCTAGATACAGTTAAAAATGAATGTTCCTCCATCCCCTTCTGTTTCTTTTCCACAGATACAAGCACTGTTAACAATTTGGTCTATATTCTTTTGGAATGTCTGCTCATACATATGAGTATATTATACATATCAATATTTAAATGTGTTAATATGTTATCCCTGTTGTGTTTCCTTTTATGTGACTTCCTCCTTTTCTCCTGTGGTGGTTTGGGATTGTGGCACAAAGAAGAAGAAGGAATAAATATGCAGTTTACGGAATAGGATTCTGAATAGGATTTTTGAGTCTTTAACAATATAAAGGTTTTTAAAAGCCTGGGTTTGTCATGAGATATAATTTTCTAAAATTTAAAATTTATAAATGTTATTAACCTAATTGGTCTGATTTTATACTTTTAAAGATACTCACTAGAATGTAGAAGAGGCAGGAAGAAAACACAGAGTCTTCTTCCTTTTTACTTCCAAGTAGAAAGCAGTAGGGTAAAAAGATCAGATTCTTGCCCATGTCTTCCCTGAGTCATTTTTCTGGGAAAGGAAAATGAGGGATGGGTCAGACTACATTCTTCCCATACAATGACAGTATCTAAGACAAACGAGACTACGGTCTCATTTCCATATGCTGTATTCCTTTAAGTCTATAACTTGGCTTGGAGTCACATTCAGAATTCCACGGGGGCATTAACCAGCACTGGAGCGTTGAGCAAAGCCTACACCTGCTGTCCAGTGCAGCACATAGCTTCCACGTGCACTGGTATGAGGCTTCTGCAACAAGGACAAAGGAACTGCAGCATTAGGGAATTTTGTGAAAAAGATGCAAATGACCAGCGTCAGTGTACACAGCTCAAAATTAAGGTCCAATATTATGTACTGCCTTCACACCTGGGGAAAACTGGGAGAGCCTCAAGTGGCCTCACCACAAGTTCTCCTCCCCATTTTGCTCCCATAGATAAGGTCACCTAGCCAAACAGCCCTCCTTTTCAGGAGGACCAGGCGCAGTTCCTGCGTATACCTGAGAGGCAGGTTTTGGTTCCCTGACAGCCTGCGGAATTTTCAACAAAGCAATCACATCCTCCCCCGGGAACCAGAGAGCACTAGGCTCTCCTGATACTACAAAGCCTACCTCCTGCAGCCCCTGCCTCCTGTAGCCCCTGCCTCCTGCAGCCCCTGCTTGTTCACCCTCTTCCTAAGCCGATCACCTACGTGGCCCTGAGTGGCCTGTGGCGCCTTCCCCTGGCCCCCTGTGCTGCGAGTATGGGTGATTAATAAATCACTGTCAACCTCATCTGTCTGGTGTTGGTGTTCAGTCATCCCCATAACCTGGGGCAATGGTGTAAATATAAGGTGTTAAAAACCACCATGCCCCCTGTCTTTAGCAGTGAAGGCTGGTACATGCCTGACCTCAGTAATTTTTTTGTTCTTTTAAAAAGATAAATCTATCAATTTAATGCAACTCCAGTCATACTCCCAGGTATTTTTGAGTGGGAAGGAGCAGGGAGCAGGATGAGGGAGAATATAGGGAGGTTGGAAGCAAAGTTAAAAAAAAGAAATTACTAATTTTCACTTCTTTTAAAAGGATTTCTTTGAAGTATAGAAATTTTGAAATAAATCAATCGAGAAAGCTATTACAAGCAAGTATAAATCAAAAATTAAATACAGCAAAATAAAGGATAAGGCCAACAATACACTATCAGGCAAAAAACAATTCAAAAAGGGGAATTGAATGGGACAAAGCAGATGATTTTAATTCTCTAAGAAAAAGACTCGAAAATAAAAATGTGGTATTTATGAACCTTTAAATTAAATACAATCATTTTCATGCCTTCCCTCCTTGAGATTATTCTAGAATTAACCTGATTAGAGTTGTGGTGTTTCCCAAATTCCAATTATGTGGTCACAGGCAATCCCTCAGACTTGATGCCTCAGATACCTAATTATAATTGGTATGTGTAGCTTTCACTAGTTTATATCCAAGTGTTGGAGAAGACACTTAATTTCTCCTCCGTTTACTGACAACAGGTGTGGGGAAAAACGTATATGGGTTTTTTAATTTTTAGAATGAGATTATCCTAGGTGGAATCCATCCATCCATCCATCCATCCATCCTTGAATAGTTTGAACCCAAGCTTCATGGCTTCCGTATTTTTTTTCTGAATAGAAAGAAAGAAAATAAGGAGGAAGAATTGTCCAGTCTGAAATTCACTTTACCAGTTATAAGGTTACACTGTTAGGTCAGGACACTGCAGAGATGAATCAGAGGGAGTCAAAGGGAGAAGGGAATAAAGAAATATCTTAGATTCATTGGGGGACAGGAGAGGTACAGGTGGTTGCATCGTCCATGTGTGGGACACATATTGTCTTCAGTAATCACCACAAACATATTCCTCTTTTGCATTAGTGAAACATGTTCACACGTTTGTTATTGCTGATGTATTTAACAACAGTGAGAGAAATTGCTACAGGAAATATAACCCCGAAAAGGAATTAAAGGAAAAAAAAAAAAGCTTTATCTAGGTTAGATGGTGATTTAGTTTTCAGCAGAGAAAATCCAGAACAGTGGAAGGATCATGCTGGTCTTTTCATCCATGTTCTCCCTTGCGTTGATTCAAGCATCTCTAAGAGTTATTTCAAGAACCATTTTCACACATTCACTGATTTTTGTTTCTTTTTTTAAGCCTTCTGGAAGCAAAACCCAAGCTGTCTATTGCAGCCATGGAGATAAACAGAGATCTGAAAGCTATCATTTTGAAGTTTTCTTCTCTTTTAACTATTCTTAACAGGGTAAAGCTACCCTAACTACATGATAGAATCACCTGGGGAGCTGTTCAAAAATCTCAGATTCTCAGGACATATCCAGGGCCAATTAAATCAGAATGTTGTGAGGTATGCACCAGGCATGGTAGAAGTTGGTGACTTCTGGCAGCAATATTGTCTCGGGACCCAGATTTACGGATTTTTAGGTCATCATTTTAAGCCCTTATGTTAGAATAGCTTTCATATCTTTTACAAATATTACCCACTTAATCTTCACCACAAGCCATGTGATGGGTCTTATTCGCCATGTTTTACAAATTAGGACATTAGGGTTCAAAGGGGCTTGCAAGTGGCAGACACCAGTGTATAATCCATTGACCTGAATCCTAAGAAAAGCTAGATATTCCAAAACTAGATTGTTCACCAGCTTCCCCAGGGACTTAAGCTCTCATTACAGAATTCCTACAGAAGAGAAGGGCTGGGTACATATTGTCAAAGATTGAAGAATAGGGGCAAAGGTACCTCTAACGCGCATATTATTTCTCTTTTTATGGCAGTCAGGTGGCTTATAGTGAGTATTGAATGATTAGCATGATGAAATTGCTTCATCAGCTCATACGATCTAGAATTTAAGAGAAAACTGGGAAGTTCCCAAGTAATCCCATGCTCAGATACAGTCTCAGTAACATGTACCATGACCTTTATGATGAAGCAATATGAACATGGTATTGTTTGTGCCAGTTTTTTAAGGAGCCATACAACATTGTCAGTGTTATTAAGGTTATGAATTGGGAATTACCTGGATAGGACATCCACTACCTCTTTCACTGTCTGCATGGATTCAATTAATATGATTGGTCAGACAGGATGAATTTTTCTGCATAACTAGGTGCTTAGTTGCAGGATAGGGGAAGGTTCCCACATAAAGGAGGACCATTCATTGGCCCAGAATATTGAGATTGCTACCAACCAATAACATCGATGATTCTTAAAACCATATTAAGACACAAATGGAATGGTGAACTGAGAACCTCTGAAAATCCTCTCCATAAAATCGATGAGAACATTGACAAAAATCGCCAAAACTGACTTTTTCAAAACCCTATAAATTAACCTAAAGCTTGAAACAAGGGGATTGTCTATTCAAGAAAAACAAATGGTAAGAAGAATGGGTGTTGTGACATCTTAACTTGCCTTATTTCCATTACCTTCTTCTCAACTCCATGGTACCCTGAAAAATCAACAGCCCACAATACAATGCCATTAAAGGTGCCAGACAGGGTTGGAGCTCTTTCAAAGCCTCACTCTCAGAGAACTGTCACTGTTCGACTTGTTTGACTTGTCACCGTTTGACTTGTCCAGTAGTTCCCTAGAAGACCGTACACACAAGGCTTGTCTTTAATTGACTAGACTCAGAGATTACCCAGTGTGAACAGGCTTTTGCCCAGGGGCATTTGTAAAAAAGAAAAAATAATCAGCAGCGATTGTTCGGCATTACTATGGCAATAGCAATTGGTCCAAACAAGTTGACCAAAAACTTTGAAAGAAAACCCTGGGGAGTTAGATGTTTTTCAGAGGCTTTGAAAAATTCTGAAATATTGATAGGAATCTAGAAGGTCACACACATGTGTAGGGAAAAAAATCTAAGAAGGCCTTAAGCTGTCTCACCTGGCTGACCATGAGGCTCTGCATAAGTAGGGAGAGAATGCTAAGACAGAGTGATAAAGGAAATGGATGTATGTTAAAGGCATGTCCTGACATGCACACAGAGTCCTTGTCAAAGACAGGAAGACATTTTGGTTCCAGGATTTTAGTGAAATCGCTATCCAATCAATACCTGATCACTAAATTAACCAACCAGAAACTTCAGGGGTCATACATGGCAAAGAATACATATGGCACAGAATTAGTTTAAGTAAGTCACTAAGAACACAAGCAGCAACAAAAACAACAATAACAAAGAGCAATGACAACAAACCCTAAAGAGAGGGAGAATCTATTTTCTAGAGTAGCCACTTTAGATTATCGAAAATTTCCAGTTTCAACAACAAAAAATGATGAGACATGCAAAGAAACAAGAAAGTATGAGCCACACATAGAAGAAAAACAGTCAATACAAATTGTTCCTGAGGAAGCCAAGATGTTGGACTTACTAAACAAAGACTTTAAGTCAATTGTTTGTAATATGTTCAAAAACTAGAGGACACCAAATGTATGATCAGTGAAAGAAAAAAATTGTTGTTAGACTCTACTAAAACTAAAAACTTTTGCTCTGTGACACTGACACTGTTAACAAAATAAAAAGACAAGCCATAGACTGGAAAAGTAATTGCAAAATATATATCTGATATGTAATTGGCATCCAAAATATGCAAAAACTCTTAAAACTCAATAATAAGATAGTAACTATCTAATTTAAAACTAGGCAATGAGGTTTTAATTTAAAACTTCATTGAAGAAGAAATACATGTGACAAATAGGCATATGAAAAGATGTTCAACATCACATGTCATTAGAGAATTATAAATTAAAGCAACAATGAATTATCACTACACACCTATCAGAATGACCAAAATCCAGAACACTTGTCAACACCGAATACTGATGAGGATGTGGAGCAATAGGGACTTGGATTCATTGCTAGTGTGAATGCAAAATGACACAGTCACTTTGGAAGAAAAATTGGCAGTTACTCACAAAACTAAACATACTCTTACCATATAATCCAGAAATTGTGTTCTTTTGTATTGACCCAAAGAAGTTAAAATTCTGTGTTCACACAGAACTTGCACATAAATGTTTACAGCAGCTTTATTCATAATTTACAAAATTTGGAAGCAACCAAGAATAGGTGAATGGGTTTAAAAAACACAAAACTGTGGCATATTCCTACAATGAAATATTATTCAGTAACAAAAACAAATGAGCTATCAATCTATGAGAACTCATGAGGGAATCTTAAGTATATATTGCTAAGTGAAAGAAGCCAAGCTGTAAACACTACATATTGAATGATTCCAACTATATGACATTCTGGAAAAGGCAAAACTATGGAGTCAGTAAAATGATCAGTTGTTGTCAGAAGTTTGGGGAAAGGGAGAAATGAATCAGTGCAGCGGAGGGGAATTTTCAGACAGTGAAACTATTCTGCAGGAGACTATAATTGTGGATGCATGTCCAACAAAAAGAGTAAACCCTAATGTAAACCATGAACTTTTGTTAATAATAATGTATCAATATTACCTCACTAATTGTAACAAATGTACCACACTAATACAAGACATTAATAATAGGTAAAGCTGGGGAAGGATGTGAAGTTATATATGTGAACTATATGTACTTTCCACTCAACTTTTGTCTGAACCTAAAAACTATGCAAAATCATAAAGACTATGAATTAAAACAACCAGGAAAAAATACTAGAGAAAACTATATCTAAAGAAATAAAGGAAACAATGAGAATAATGTCTCACCAACTACATAATATCAATAAAGAAATAGAAATGATTTTTTAAAAACCAAATATAAATTCTGGAGTTGAAAAGTACAATAACTGAAATGAAAAAATTACTATGGGTACTCAACAACGTATTTGAGTAAGCAGAAGAAAGAATTAGCAAACTTGAAGATAGATCAATTAAGATTAGCCAATCTAAGAGAGAGAAAGAAAAAAGAAAAAACCCAGAGCCTCAGAGATCTATGGGACATCATTAATTATGCCAACATATGCATAATGGAATTCTAGAAGGAGAGGAGAGAGAAATGGGCAGAAAGAATATTTTTTTTAAATGGCCAAAAATTAACAAATTTAATTTTTAAAAAAACCATTTATTTAGACATGAAAGGAGCTCAACACACTCCAATAGGATGCGCTCTAAGTGATCCACACCTATGTATATCATAATCAAACTGTCAAAAATCAAAGATGAAGAGATTTTTGAAAGCAGAGAGAAGCTACTTATGCATAAATTATTCTCAATATGATTAACAGCCAGTTTCTCATTAGCAATCACAGAGGTCAAAAAGCAGTAAGATGATATATTTAAAGTGCTGAAAGAAAAAAAATAGTCTGGCAACCCAAAATTTTATATCCAGCAAAACTAATCTTTAAAAGTTTACAGAAATTAATAAATTCCCAGATAAACAAAAGCTGACACAACTGGTTATTAGCAAACCTTCTCCACAAGAAAAACTAAAGGAGGCTCTTCTGGACAAAATTAAAGGACACTACTGGGCAGTAACTTAAAAACTATAAGTAAATACTATGAAGCAATAAATAACATAAGTAGAGGTAACTACATAGGTAAATATAATATACTGCACAAATATATTTTTGGTTGTAACACTTCTTTTTTTCTCCCTGACTTAAGTGATAACTGCATACATAAATAATAAATTTGTGTTTATGGGCATATAATATATTAAAATGTAATTTTATGGCAATGATAGCATAAGAGTGGGAAAGAATAGAGCTGTGTAGGAGCAAAGTTGAATATACTATTAAAATTCAGTTGGTAATAATCTAAACTAAATTATTACAAGTTTAGACATTAATTATAATTCCTCAGGGCAACTACTAAAAAAAAAATTTAAACAATATATAGTAAAAAAAAAACAAGTGAATTAAAATGGGACACCAGAATATCTCTACTCAACACAAAAGAAGGCAGTAACAGAAGAATAGAGGCACAACAAGAGCAACAACAAAAAGAAAAATCTCAGAAGAAATATAGAAAACAGAAAAATGGAAGATGTAAATCATACCTTATTGGTAATTAAATTACATGTAAATGAATTAAATACTTCACTAGCAGAAGAAAGGAAATAAGAAACATTATGATGGATATAAATGAAATTAAAAATACAAAAACAACAGAGAAAATCAATAAAACCAAAATTAGTTTTTTGAAAAGATTAGGAAAACTGACTATTCTATAACTAGACTGAGCAAGAATAAAAGAAAGAAGACTCAAAATACTAAAATCGGCAAAAAAGAGTGGACATTACTACATATCTTATAGAAACAAAAAGCTTATAAGAAAACACTATGAAAAATTATGTAACAACAAATTAGATCATTTAGAAGAAATTGACACATCTCCAGAAAGATAAAACTTCCAATATTGACTCAAAAATAAATAGAAAATATGAATAAACTTATTACAAGCAAAGAGATTGAATTAGTAATATTAAAAATTCCCACAAAGTGCCATGACAGGGATATTGCTTAAAAAACACAAACAGAAAAAGAAAAAAGAAAATTCCCATAAAGAAAAGACCAGATGCTTGTTCAGTGATTGCTAACAAAAGTTAAAGAAGAATTGACATCAATCCTTCTCAAGCTCTTCCAAAAAACAGAAGAAAAAGGAACACTTCTCATTTTCTGAGGCCCGAATTACTCTAGACAGATATCACAAGAAGAGAAAATTATAGATCAATACCCCTATGTATACCAATGCAAAAATCTTCTACAACAAAATACTTGCAAACTGAATCTAGCAACATATAAAAGGGCTTATCCATATGGGATTTATCCCATTTTTATGGATTCAAAGACAGTATTGTTGAGATGGTAAAACTCCGCAAATTGATCTACAGACCAAACACAATTTCTATCAGAATGCCAGCTGCCTTTTTTTCCCCCAAAATTGACAAGCTTGATATAAAACTCATATAAAAATTCAAGGGACCCAGAAGAGTCAAAACAATCTTAAAATAACAAATTTGTAAAACTAATACTTCCATATTTCAAAACTTATTACAAAGGTACAATAAACAAAACTGTACCACTGGCTTTAAAATAAATACACAGATCAGTGGAATAGAATCGAGAATACAAAAATGTACCCTAACATTTATGGTAGATCAATTTTTGACAAAACTACCAAGACAATCCAGTGGAGAAAATTTCAATATTTGTAAATCATATATAAAGGACTAATATTTAGAATATATAAAGAAGTCTTATAACCCAACAATAGAAAGACAAGCAACCCATTTAAAAAGTAGACAAAGAATTTAAGTAAACTTTTCTCTGAAGAAGATATACAAATGGTCAACAAACACATGAAATGTACTCAACATCACTAATCATTATGAATAAGAAAGTCAAAAACAAAAAACAACCTTTCGATACCACTTCACACCTACCAGCATGACTATAATAAAAAAGATGGATAATAACAGATGTTGGCAAGAATGTGGAGAAATTGGAACCATAACACATTGCTGGTGGGAATGTAAAATGGTACTGTCATTTTGAAAAATAGTTTGACATTTTTTCAAATGTTAAACATACAGTTTAAATCATGTTGAATAAAAAAAGACAAACACAACAATTCCATTTACATAAAGTTTAAAATGAAAAGCTATAGCGCAGAGATACACAGTTAGGTGGTAAAACTATTACAAACATTTTTTAAAAAACGATTATCATTAAAGCCTAGATAATAATTACTTTAGGGGTTAAGAAGAGGTTTTTGGTGTGGAAGCAGCATATGAAGGGAACTAATGTAATGATAATGCTATACTTTTTGGTGTGAGTGATGGTAATCTGGCTGTTAATTTTATTATAATTCAATAAGCTTGCACATTTATGTAGCGTGCACTTTTCTACTAAGTGCTATATTTCATAATAAACACTCATTTTAATGTGCAAGTGAAAAATCTATGAATAAAATGTACTATAAGCTACGTAATCATTCCCATACTGTTGACATTTTGATTGCTTCCAATTTTTTATTACTCTTAACAACATAGCAATTAATGTTTTTGTGCAAAACTCTCCACATTTTTTATTATTAACTTGAGATGAATTTCCTTATGTGGGACCATAAAGGCAAAGTATTTAAATAATTGCAACTATGAATGCTCAAACAGTTTTTCTTTCTTATGCTACATGTGGTTTATTTCAACCCAATGCTGTTTTCCAAGACCTTTCTGAATTCTGATTCTGTCCTGTTACTATCCCCTATCTTTTCAAGGTGTTCCCAGCTTCCTCTTAAGCAGGCTCATCAATCACTTACTGCAAGCCCAGGCTTGCAAAGTGAGCTTGTTTCTGCTCCCATATTGTTACCTGTATCAATGTTCAGGACCATGTTGAGAGCCCTTCTGATAAGGAAGGGACTCCTGTGCCTGAGATTTGTGGCCTGTGGCTTCCAGACAGCAATGCATTCTGAAAACTATTATGATGCAATGCCATTGCCACTGTCAAATAACACCGTTCATAAAGTTAAAAACATGGCATGGCTAGATAGAGATACAGCATATGTCAAGTACTTTATTCAACTCATTAATTAATAAGGGATCAGTAGGATGGTAAAACTGATTCAATTAGTAATTGAACAGTTTAAGAACAGTTTAAGGAATGAAGAACAGTTTAAGGAACGGTTAAAGGAATGACTTACTTAAGAACAGTTTAAGGAATGAAGATTGATGGATGTATTAGTCTGTTCTCACACTGCTACAAAGAACTGCCCAAGACTGGGTAATTTATAAAGAAAAGAGATTTAATCAACTCACAGTTCAGTGTGGCTGAGGAGGCCTCAGGAAACTTACAATCATGGTGGAAGGCAAAGAGGAAGCAAGGCACCTCGTTCACAAGGTGGCCAGAAGGACAATGAATGCGGGAGAAACTACCAAATACTTATAAATAACATCAGATCTCCTGAGAACTCACTTGTTATGAGAACAGCATGGAGGAAACCATGCCCATGATTCAATGACCTCCACCTGATCTCTCCCTTGACATGCAGGGATTATGGGGATTATAATTCAAGATGAGATTTAGGTGGGGACACAGCCAAACCATATAAACAGAGTTAGTTCAAAAATGCTGAAATGAATTTGCTAACAGATATAAAACTATATAGTGTCTCACAGGGTGACAAAATAACAACAGAATTAATCTTTTTACCAGGCAGAAATCTACAAATTAACATGTAATTTCAAAGTGTGTGGGTTTTAATCAAGTGGAAATAATCAGTCAAACTCAGGTATATTCTGCTACTAGTGAAATAATCCTTAGGGAAAGGATTGTAAAATAATGCCCCCACATGACATTGAACATCAAAAGGACATGCATTTGTACTTTGGCTTTATTTCCAAGTGTTGGATGATTTTTTCCAACACCACTTATTTTTCAGTGTTCTTGAAAAATCACTGGGTCTGTCTTTTGCTGTTTTGAAAATCCTGAAAAACTGGGGTACGTAGTAAAATTCAATGTAATTTTACTACTTAAAATTCAAGTCACTAAATAGAACATGCATTACTTTTTTCTTCGCAAGGCCAATTCAATTCTTTCGTTATCTGAAAGCTCACAAAAGGCCAATTGTTTTGCTTTCTGAAGCCACTGATGTTTACCAAGGTATAAGAAACTTCCTATCTTGAAGTGTTCATGGATAGAACATATGCCCAAGAGTCTCCTAAAATTTCATTCAGATAATTGCTTCATGTGCACACATGCATTTTTGTTAAAAACAGAATAAAGTTCTATGATCAGAGAGGGTTAAGAAATACTGCCAAGTGGGGCTCCTGCAGCTAGTACTCCCATGGAGTTAGTCGCCGCATTGCAGGATGCCTTTACCTTTTACTCACACGTGTTCTGTTGCCTTCTTTAGAATCACTGGGTATAAACTCTGCTTCTAGTCACATCCCTGCTATCCACCAGCCTGGAAACATCTGCATCCTTCTTATGACAAAAGGTACCCATAGCACTCCATAGTATCTATACACACACACAAACACACACACACACACACACACACACACACACAGAGTAACACTGACAAAAAGGTAAAGGCACAAAAGGCTGCCAAATCCCTGGCTGTTATACTTTGCAAACACGAAAACCAAAAAGGCCTGCTGTTATTAAAGTTCTGCTCATTTGTTAACATAATTCCTTTTGCTCTAAATTTTATTTGCAGTCTGTCTTTATTAAGAATTCAAATACACCCTAATGTATCATTTACATTATGTGAATATGTGTTTAGCATAAGGCTATTCCAAGGTACCAGGAGTAATTGATGCTAAAATTATATTTCCTGTGTAATCTGTAAAATGAAAGTTCAAAACCCATATGAAGGCAGGAACAATCTGCCAGCTTGTTGCAGGTGCAATAAGCCATCTTGTCATTTGGTCAGCCCAAAACAAATGAGTCAAGAAATGCCATTATAGGCTATTTTCAACTCACAAATTTCATTCCAATTAAAGACTGGGGTTCGTGGTTGCAGAATGGATTGTGTCTATAATGAGCTTTATATTTAAATACACCCCAAGATACTATTTTTGCTAGGATTTTTTTTCTTACTTGCATAAGAGGCCTGATGGGGCAGAAAGATAGGGGATGGGAAAGATAAAGGGGACATAATGGAAGATTCTAATCTCTTTCCAATATTGGATAAATAACATCTTAGAGAATGGCAATGTAATAATAGGTGCCATTTACTGAACACTTACTGTGTGGCAAATGTTATACTATAACCTTAACAGATATTTGTTCATTCATTTTATTTAATAGCTGTTGAGTGCCTTATGTGTCCTAGAACATAAAATATACAGTTTATATCCTCATAGTGTTTATATGCTAAAGAGAAGAGAGCCCATAAACAGAAATAAATACAACTACTGCACACACACACACATACGCGTATATAATTTTTAACTTGAAACATGCTTCATAGAGGTGGTTGAATTGTGCTGGACAAGGGCTCATTTGGCCAGATGGTCAAAGCCTCTCTTGGAGGTCTCATGAGAATATCTGGAAAAGCTTTCTGCATAGAGAAAACAGCAAATGCCAAAGTGTTGAGACTGCATCGTGTTTGGCACGTTTGAAAAATCCAGAAAGAAGACCAGTGGTCATGGGGATAAGGAGAAAAATGAGAAGAAAGTAGAAGACCATTTGAAAGTTTAAGTAAAAGAATAATTTCATTTTTCAAAGCTCACTCTGGTTGCTCTGTGAAGACTACATGGTGAAGGAATAGAGTGGAAGCAAAGTGGCTGGTTAGGAGGCTGTTGGGTTGGTGTGGATGGAAGATGATGGTGGTTGTGACCAGGCTTATCAGCGAGCGTGATGAGGATCGGCAGAATTCTGGTTATATCTTTTATTTTTGAGGTGGAACCATTAGGATTTGATGATGAATTAAATATTAGGTCTCGGGTCAAGGGAGGAACCAGAGATAAATACTATGGCAAAATAGAAGAACCCCTGCCCTCCCAACTCCTCTTCTCATAATGGAAAAATTGACACAAAATATTGGAAATTCACTGAGTATGGTGACTCCTGCCTGTAATCTCAGCTACTTGGGAGGCTGAGGTGGGAGGACCTATTGAGGCCATGAGTTTGAGATCAGCCTGAGCAATAGAGCAAGGCCTTATCACTAAAAAGAAAAAAAAAAATAGGCATCAGAAATTCACCATAGCAGCCAAACAAATGTCCCACTCCAGTGCAATGCAAAACATGTCCAATTTAATGAAAATCAATAATGAACTTTTCTATAAGGAAACCATCTAGCCAATTGACAAATATTTTTGAATATATATATACACACACACACACATACATATATATATAAAGATTATTAAGGATGGTTAAAGGATTACCCTCAGATCCCAACAGTGAAATGTAAATGAATCCATATAATCAAAAGGAAATTTGAATTTTTATTTTTGATAGCTTTCATACTATACATTTTCTTCACCAATTCTGTGTCTTGGAAAATATTGTAAGGAAATAACCAAATATGGAATTAGACTTATGTTCAAAAACATTAACTATAATGATAATGAAGGGAAATTAGAACTAATATAAATATCCAATGATAGAAAATGACTAAATATATTGTGGTACAGCCATTTATGCTGTCATTAAAATCATATTTTGGAATCTTTTTGTCACTATAAAGTCATCATGATAATAACTGATTCAAAGAACAGTTTAAGGAATGAAGATTCCTTAAGGAATCATTCCTTAAGGAATGATAAAAATGATAAATGATAAAAAATGCTACATGGATAAACATGTATGTATACAAATAACAGAAAGTAGAAAGCTAAAAGGTTAATAATGGTTTTCTCAAAGAGGTCAGATGATAGATTATTATTTCCAAAATTTCAACAATGAACATGTATTACTTATATAATTAATATAATTATACAACTTTTGCAAGCCCTATGAAGTCCGTAGAACTTTCTGGGATCCAATATGTGCCCCTTTGTGTCAAGATATGACAGTTGCTTTCAAACCAGGCCTGGAAATTTTTATGGACCTCCGAGGATAATTCTGCTTTTTGCCTGATTTTACCTCTCTGAACTTAGTGATGTCAGCAGGGTTCCTCTGGGAGTCACTTAAAGTCATTTTGGGTTTGAATTTTTTTCTTATTTGGCTTACCTTATAGATTATCTTAGTTCAGGCTGCTATAACAGATTGCCATAGACTGGGTTGCTTAAACAACAAACATTATTTCTTACAGTTGTAGAGGCTGAGAAGTCCAAGATCAAGGTGCTGGTAGATCTGGTGTCTGGTGAGCATCCTCTTCCTGATTTGCAGATGATGCCATCTCATTGGATTCTCGTGTGGCAAAAAGAGGGCAAGAGAGAGAGCCCTCTTGGATCCCTTTTATAAGAGCACTAATTCCACTCAGAGGGTCTCTGCCCTCATGACCTAATTATCTCCTAAAGCCCCACTTAAAAATACCTTCACATTGGAAATTAGGTTTCAACATATGAATTTGGGGAAACATAGATATTCAGTCCTTAAAACATATTGCTTGACCTTTACCTTCTTCTGGTCCTGGCTGCACAAAATTGTGCTGGAACTTCTTGATGTTGGAGGCCTGTTTTCTTCTGCTGGTAAAATGCTTCCTCCTTGCCATACTCCTTTCATGCTTTAAGTGGTAATGTGTGAAAGGTGGAGTAAATTCGCTGTGTACAGATCATTTCGCACACAGGCTTTTAGTGGCCTAGCCTCTCTGGCTCCCACATTTGCCAGATTTTCTCACATACCAGCAGGAAAAAGATACAGGAGGAGCCTTCTGGATCACAGAGACTCAAGAACAGTGGAGCATCATTTCAGGGAGATCGAACACACTTGTTTTTGCCATTTTCTCTTCTGTTATCTAACCAAACCAAGGCACCCTTTTCTCAAAATGTGGGAAATGAATGAAACCAAATATGCACTAACAAACTTCTGTGAGCTGGTCATATTTAGCCAAATACAAAAGCACATGTACAGATGATTAATTGGTGCCCAAACTCAAAATGGAGACCAAATTTTCAAACCATTCTGGGTACAAACTCTGACTTAAAGATTTGTGAATATGAGATCAGCAAGTTTTTTCCAAAAATAATCATGTCCACAGATTCCTATCATCATTGTATTGATTCTCAATTTTTATTTAATTTTATTTTATTAAAGTCCTTAATGAAAAACTTTTCTTGCACAGTCATTAAATCTCTTGTGGCTTTTATGTGGCTTTGGAGGAAAAATAATGCTATGAAAAGGTGGTTGCTGAAGGGTGATTTAATCAGCATTCTCATAAATTATACAACTTTTCTGTCTGCTTTGCGTAGAGCGAAAAGTCTTAGGGCAGGAAGAGTGTCTTCCATATTTTAATTTGATTTCCAGGCCTAATTATATTTTGCTTAAACCCAACACACTCGTGATTTTACAAGGACGACAATGTTGTGGGATGAAATAAAGCTTTGTAAAACTTCTACACTTACTTTTCTTTGTTGGAAATTGAACTCTCACTATAATCCAAGGATATAGTCCACAAAGGGAACTTATTTTATTTCTATGTTAAATCAAAGACAATATAAAGCTGATAAATTTACTAGTCTCTTTGAAAAAAAAAAGTGTAGCTAGAAAAATTACCAAGTATGAGCAATAGAATTTTTAAAAGCCAGTTTCTATCAATTTTTCGAGGTATGCAAGCTCACACCTTCTCCCTCAAACCACCAGTTATATGAAAAAAGCCTTTAAAATTCTGTCAATTTTTTCATTGAAATGCTTTGCACATTTGTCCAGTGCTTTTAACTGACAAATTCTAGACCAAATCTTAATTTATTTTATTGACAAACCTGAGATAGTACAGTATCTTGTATTTCCTCTCTTCTATTCTCTCACCTGCTGACCTATTCAACACCTAAACTGTTGCTTTTATTATATAAATTACCTAATGAAAATACTCATAATTATCTCTGCAATCAAACCCAAGCTTTTTAGATTGGTAGGAAAACAAAAATAACAGCGATAATATTAATAGTGGCTAATTTTTACTTATAAAATATTTATTTTTCAGATACTTTTCTAAATATTTTGTGAGGACTTCACTCATTAGTTCTCACAAAAACTCCATGAGGGAAGTAAAATAATGCACCCGTTTGTCAGATGTGGAGGTGGAGGACAGAGAGGTAGAGTTGACTCTACTACCAGGGACCAGTATGGTGGGAATTTCAGCCATGACCACTTGGGTAGGGGAAATCCCTCAGGCCTGGGCTAAAGCTGGAAAATGAAAAAGATAAAATGAGCCAGGGTAGTTAGAACAATGTTATCCAAGTAGATGGTTTGAGTAGTTGTTGAAAGAGAAGCCAATAGCAGTAGAGAAGTCATGGGGAGTCTTTATTATAAACAATGAACACAGGGATTTATGAACCAAAGAACCTGGAGCTGAAGATATCAGGAACAGGTCAAAGTAAAAGCAGATCTAATTTATTGCAAGAACAAAAGGAGAGGGTCAGTATCTGCTCTTATTGCATGGTACTGAGACAAGTCAGAAGACTCAAAGCTTCAAGAAAAGGCAGAAAAGTAATGGTTCTATTTATTCCAGAATTATCTAAATGCAACTCTTTTTTAAGTTTCACTTCCTCCATAAAATTTTCTCTGGACAGTTTACCTACATGCTATTACTCCTCTGATCCCATACAACATGCATTGTCTACAAATGACAAGCTATATTAAGATTTATTATTTGATGTTGTATTTATGTAGTTATATATGTCCCTCCTGGTTCTAAGGAGGATTTACAGGTACTTATTGGGTATTATCATGTAGCTTTTCATGTCTTCTCTTTGTGTACAATTCCATATTGGTTATTCCTCCATCAGATTGACTGTGCTTTCCAAACTCAGCATAGCTGTAGCAGACCCAGTAAGAGGCTACTTTTGTCCTTGCTCTCAGAGCTCTGGTTTTATTCTGGTTTCCACTCTTCCTCCATGAGACAGAAACACAGAGTCTCAACCTCCATCCCCAGGGGAGAGTCCTGATGGGTTCACACCAATCACAGGGAGACACATGGAGAAGAGGGGGAAAAGGCATCCTGCATTGGCTCAGGAGTGGGCATGAGACAAAGTGCTGACTGATGAGGGGTGGACAAGAATCTCTCAGGAGATCCTGGTAAAATTTTCCACATTCTTAAGAAGGACATATGAGAAAAAGAAGTCTTTTTTCTCCTTCGGGACACTGTCTAAACTAAATGACATTCCTGGAGCTACTGACACCCTTTGAAACTATGAGTGAAAGCAGCCTTATGATGAAGCTGATGCTAAAGATGGCAGAGAGATGAAGAATTCTGGGTCTGTGCAGACACAAAGATGTCTTTCAGCCACCAAAAGCTCTGTGCCCTCTTCCTTTCTCCTCTGGACTTCCAGGATGAAATAGTAAACTTCCTTAGGACAATCTGATCCTGGGTGATCCTTTGCAGTCATAGTTGTTCTAACTGATGGCCTAGCATAACTCTTGACACATAGTAGGTACTGTATTACCATTAATTGATAAATTGGATCAGTAGCTCAATATATTATTTGCTTTTATAATAGTTAAGATCGTTCTATCATAAAATAAGAGAAATTATCACAAAATAGTGTATTTGATTAGCTATCATGGAAACTGATACCTGGTTTTAAATTTTTAATAAGAAAATAATACTACAGCAAAAGTTCTGTGTAAAGATATAATATGACATTATGATTTTACATATTATTGTGACATAATATGGTTTTAGACTATAGTTACGAATATTAGTTACTAGCAAACTTCAACATATAAGAGCTGTTTCTAAAATAAGAAATTTAAAATATAGATTATAGAATAGGTTATTATTTAATACAACAGTGCTATATTTCCATACCACTAAACTTTTTAAAACAGTTTTACATATATGAGTTTATTTGTAACACTTTATACACTATTTCATTGTCTCACGCCGAAAGCAGTTCATTATAAAAATTAGGAACTTGATGTGTCATTTGGGAATGAATTAAAAAAAAGCATGTTGTTAGATTATTCCATGGTTTCAAGTGTCTCCATTTAATTTTGCCTCTGTTTTACGTGCCTAAAATAGGTCATATATTTCCATGAATAGCTGAGAATAATTATCCCAGGTTGGGACTATTTTTTAAGGGTTTTAGACACGTTTTTTTCATTTGCTTTCTAACATGAAGCTAAGGAGACAAACCCTTTACTCCCTAATTAAAACTCACAGTTTCACAGCTGAGATAGGAACTGAAGAGTAAATATGTATTTATGTAGTTATATATGTCCCTCCTGGTTCTAAGGAGGATTTACAGGTACTTATTGGGTATTATCATTTAGCTTTTCAGTTTTGTACTTCAGTTTTGGTAACCATAGTTCTAGCACAGTGACCCGAGCTCAGCTTATCCTGATTTCTTAAGCACTCTAATACTGGTTGGTTCTAGCACATTGAATCTGCTGTCGAGAATTAATGTCACAGAGGGCAATGGAGCAGATACAAGAAAACAGATTTGGTCTCAATTTTCTGTGACCAGAGTGCATTGTCTAAACCCTGAGCCACATGGCATCAGGAATCAACATTTTATTTTCTTGGTCTTGGTCATATTCTGAAACATGAAAGGAAACTCCAGGAACTGTCCCACTGAGATCATTCTGAGACAAAGGAGTAAGAAGTTAAGGGCCTCAGCAATCTCAGGGTCTCGGGTTACAGTTTAGAGCCAAATGCTGAGCAGAAAAGGGCGAACTAGCAGAGCAAAGCCTTTCTCTTGCTTTTACCAGATTGTGCCTTGGCAGTAGGATATAGAATGACTCCATCTTTGAAGTCACATTCACGGAAATAAAGATATAGGGAAGTAAAGATTAAACAGGATCCGTTAAAACACTGACTCCTTTTCTTTCGGAGAATGTGGACATTGAAATATTTAATTTGTCAAGGAGATGACATAAAGAAAACATTTTGATGTCTAGAACTTGTACTTAGTAGGCATATTGATCTGCTTGGACTTCCATAACAAAATACCACAGACCAAGTGGCTTAAACAACAGATGTTTATTTTCTCACAGTTCTAGAGGCTGGGAGTTCATGATCAAGGCACCAGCAGAGTTGGTTTCTTGTTAGGCCTTTCTTCCTGGCTTGTAGATGGTCATCTTGTCACTGTACCCTCACAGGACTTTTCCTCTTTGTATGCACAGGGAGAGAGGGAGAGAAAGAGAGAGAGAGAGAGAGATTGATTTGGTTTCTCATCCTCTTCTTATAACGACATCAGTCTTATTGGATTGGTGCCCTACTCATGACCTATTTAATTTTAATCACCTCCTCAAAACATCCTGACTCCAAATACAGTCATATTGTGGGTTAGGACTCCAAAATATGAATGTTTGAGCACGGGGGCAGGGGACAAAATTTAGTCCATATCAGTAAGTAAACATGAATTTTCTTGAATGTGAAGTGTGGTCGTTTGTTAGGGCTGCCATAACAAAATCCCAGACCGGCTGCTTAAATAACAGATTTATTTTCTCACACTTCTGGAGACTGGAAGTCCAGGCTTGAGGTGCTGACAGCGT
The DNA here is from genome assembly GCF_002776525.5 of Piliocolobus tephrosceles. NCBI lineage: Eukaryota > Metazoa > Chordata > Mammalia > Primates > Cercopithecidae > Piliocolobus > Piliocolobus tephrosceles. Next base: position 91,708,941 of record NC_045439.1, on the reverse strand, counting down.
TGGCTTCTTCGGAGGCCCCTCTTTGTGGCTTGCAGATGGTTTCCCTCTCACTGTGTCCTCACACGGTCACTTCTAGGTCTCTGGGTCATATGTGTTCTAATCTCTTCTTCTTACAAGGACACCAGGCAGACCAGGGCAAGGTCCACAGTAGCAGCCTCAATTTACCTTCATTACCTTTTTAATGGCCTGTCTCTAAGTACAGTTACATTCTGAGATATTGGGGCTTAGGACTTCCACATATGAATTTTAGGGGGTTTAGGGGGTCATAATTCAGCCCATAGCATGAAGTTAGAGATGCTGAAATTAGAGGTGCTGTATTGAAGTAAAAACTATGCCATTGTGGTATCAATTCATGATAAAATCTACTCAGCCAGCCGTACTCAAGACTTTAAGGACATATCCATAAGAGTTGTCCAAATTTTACCAAATCTGTTGTTTTTCTTCCTTCATTATCTTATGGGCTAAATAATAACAAAATCATATTGTGTTGCATAGTGGTTCTATTAGCATTCAATGCTAACATGCTTATACATTTCCATATTTTTGGAATTTGATTGATGACTTTTTTTTGGGGGGGGGGGGTTGGAGTCCCTCTGTCGCCCAGGCTGGAGTGCAGTGGTGCAATCTCGGCTCACTGCAGTCTCCACCTCCTAGCTTCAAGCCATCTTCCACCTCAGCCTCCCCAGTAGCTGAGATTACAAGCATGTGCCACCAAGTCTGGCTAATTTTTGCATTTGTTTTTTTTTTCAGTAGAGACAGGGATTCACCATGTTGGCCAGGCTGGTCTTGAACTCCTGGCCTAAAGTGATCCACCCAACTTGGCCTCTCAAAGTGCTGGGATTATAGGGGTGAGCCACTGTGTCTGGCCATGATTCATGAGTTTTTAAATGCCTAAGCACATGGTACATTTTTCATTGACATTATGTTGTTGCTTCCAAGATTAAATGCACTGTGGAAAGATAATGTGTCCTGTATGAAAATAATTATTTTTAATTATTTTAAATGTGTTGAAGATTGCTTTATGTCTTAGACTTACCCAAATTTTATAACTGTTCCATGTGTATTTGAGAAAGAATGTATGTTTTGATCATTAGGTGCTGGTACCATATGTAGCTATTAAATCTAGGTTATTAATTGTGTTTTCAAATTTTCCAATCTGTGTAATAGGTGTGCATGTATGTGTAAGTGGGGGGCTGTATGTCTGCTCAGCCTAAAATTACTGAGATGGGTAGTGAAATTTCCTAATATAATGGTGAATTTGTCACATTTTCTTTGTAATTAGTTTAAGATTTGTAATATATACATATATATGTGCTCGCTTCGGCAGCACATATACTATATAATATATACATATATATGTGAATGTGTGTATGTGTGTGTATATATATATGTGTGCATGTGTGTATATATATATTTTAGACAGGGTCTTGCTCTGTCATCTAGACTGGAGTGCAGTGGCTCGATTTCAACTCACTGCAACCGTTGCCTCCAAGGCTCAAGATCCTCCTACCTCAGCCTGCCAAGTAGCTGGGGCCACAGGTGTGTACCACCACACCCGGCTGTGTTTTATATATTTTGATACAAATTTAGGTGGTCGTGTTTAGTATTATCTTTCTCTGATGAAGTGAAACTTTTATCATTATTGAGTAATTTCATACACTTGGTGTTTTGTCTCAAAAACCACTTTGTTTGACACTAATATAGAGATACCAGCTTTTTGACTAGTATTTGCCTGCTGTACTTTTTTCCATCTTTTACTTTTGACATTGCTGTCATTGTCATGTTCTTGTGTTTTTAGTTTCTCATAGTCAGCATGTAGGTAAAGTTGGTTTCCTTTTCATCTTCTAGCACACTTTCTGCCTTTTAGCAGATGTGTTTAGACCCTCCACCCTTTTGTGTTATCACAGAAAGGTGATAAATTGATAAATATCAATTATTTGGCTTTACTTATCTTAAATGATTTTGTGCTATTTTAATATTTTTTCTATCTGTCTTTTTTTTGCTTTCTTTTAAATTAGTCGCACACATATATTCTTACTCTGTTATCTCTTGCCGACTATGAAAGATATGAACGCTCTTTTTATTCTTTTAGGAGTTCATGTCATTCTTCATTGTAGAAATCTCAAGTTATTTTGCTAAAGGAAAACTAAAGATGATTGAAAACAAAAACTGAGCACTGAATAGGAAAAAAAAATGCTGTGCTGTTAAGCCAAGGACTAGGTCCAACAAAGTCAAAGTAGACTTTCAGGAATGAGGTAGGGAGAGGAGAAATGTGGTAGGTCTTCTAAAACTGAAAGACTGTGGCCTGTCTCTGTTCCATATCAATCAGGAAAACAAAGCTGCAGAATGTTGCTGGTTGACTGACAATGTCTGAGTTTGTCACTGGGTGAGTTCTGGCTTGGTTGAAGGTGGTCTGTTGTGTGCATGTGGTGTCAGTCTGAGGATTATGGAATCAAGATGCCTCTCCCTTGTACTTTACAGGCCATAGACAGGATATGTTGGCCAGTCGGGGGAGCACCTCGTAGGTAAGTCAAGTGACCAGATCAGGATCTATTGGTCTCTTTGATCTGTTCAATGAAATTCCAATTGGATGTGAAACCCTCTCATTCTATCCTGCATGTCTTTGTGTATCATATCTCTTTAATTGTCTCTAATTCCTTGCCCTACAGTGCTGTCTCTGTGCAATGTCTTCATATCTGGTGTACAGCTTGCAGTGACAAGAGTCTTCAGAATACCTAGACCACCATACTGAGAAGTCTAAAAAGTGTTTTTAATCAAATTGAATATTAAATTTCATCAAATATATTTTAATTATCTAGTAAAATATATTTTCTCCCCTTTCACTTATTAAATATAATAACATTTATAGAGAAATTATAACATGCAAGGCACTATGCTAAGTGGTTCATAGGTTTTATCCTATTTAATCTTCAAAATCATGCTGGGAGGGTACAAAAGGATGTTGCGTAGGACTTTTCATTGCCTCATAATTTTGGTGACAGCTAAAGCCAAGAGCAACAGGTGAAAATGGGGGAAGAAGCATCTCTCTCTCCTGAGATTAGCTGGAAGGCCCAAGATGGCAGAACAGGGAGAGAGGCACTAGATGGACAAGCTGAACTCCCACCATTTCATAAGGCAGGTGTGCTTCTTGAGAGCCCATGGACCAGATGGAAAGATAGAAAGCATCAAAACTATGGCACTCCTAAAAGGCCCTGGCTGGGGGCTTGCCTATAGCAAGGGAACCTCACTCGACAGGATGAAGACCGTGGCTATGCCTAGGGCAGGAGCAGGGAGAGAGGTCATGAGAAGGCAGCCAGTGATTTAGTCTGTCTGAGTTACAATAACAAAAAATAACAATAACCAGGTGACTTATAAACAGCAAACATTTATTTCTCAGTTCTGGAGGCTGGGAAGTCCACGATCAAGGCCCTATCATATTTGGTGCCTGCAAAGGGTCCACTTCCTCCTGGATGGTGCCTTCTTGCTGTGTGTGTCCTCACAAGTGGAAGGGGCAAGGCCGCTCTCTGGGGCCTCTTTTATAAGGGAACTAATCCCATTCATGAGGGCTCCTGCCTCATGACCCACTCACCTCCCAAAGGCCCCATTTCATACCACCATCATTTTAGAATTTCAACATATAAATTTGGGGAGACACAAACATTCAGACCATATTAGCCAGGAAGGTAGTGTCTCTCACCAGTCAGGGCACAATGGAACATGGTGGTGGTGATAAGATGCCAATGAAGAGTCCTTTGAGGAGCCTCATCAAAGGACCAGGATGTGGCCCCTGTCATGCCAGACGGCATGGCCATCCAGAGAGAATGACAGATAGCACCAACTAATTAAAAAGGTACTTTCTCCTTTGCCTCCCTCCCCTCCCAATTTTCCCAGCCCTGGAAGAGCAAGAAATAGCAGAGCCAGTAGAAGAAAGAAGAAAGGAAAATAAAAAGAGGAGGAGGAAGAGAAGAGCCAAGCACAGGAAAGGGGAAAGACTGACCATGCCTGCTTTCTGCACTGTGGCTTTTCTTACCCGGCTAGGGGTCAGCATAAGCTGAGGGGAGATGGAGGGATGGAAGACGAGGAGACATATGTTTTGCACTGGAGAATGTCATCTAGTTTCTATTTAAACCAGACTGGATTTTTACAAAATATTTTAGTGTGGACATTTTCAAATATATACAAAAGCAGCAAGAAGAATGCAATTACTCCCCGAGTGCCAGTCATCCAACTTCAACTATTATCAATCTTTTATTGGTTGTGGTTTCTCCCCCCTTCTTTTTTTTTCTGGACTATTTCAAAATCAAACTTTAAATACTTTATCATTTCACTAAAACACACTTCATGTGCATCTCTAACAGCTACAGATATATCTTTTTGATATACTCACAATGCTACTGTTATATTTCACAAAATACAAAATAATTATAATAGACTTTTTGATACCCTAAATAAAATGAGGTTGCTTTTATGGTTGAAACTCAATGAGAAGCTGGTGGACTCTGCCCAAGATTTCATCCAATGATGGAAAAAGGCAACATGACTACACGGTGTGAAGATAGTGGCAGGGGAAAAAATAAAATTGTTTCTAGATAGTGGCAAGTTCAACATACCCAACAAACCAGTCATTCATGTTTGAACAAAATGTAAACACTGCATTATTCATAATTGGTCAGGCACAAACCAAAAAGGGGATACCGGGCCTAACTACGTAGTTTCGAACTTCAGTAGATAGCAATGCTCTCTAGTGATGAAATTTGCTTCTAGGTGTTTCTTTGCCAAAGACTTCCTTTTTCCACAATAGTTCACACTCCCCAGTAAAATATCATTTAAAATGGGCAACTTGCTATAGATGTTTTTGTTCAATTCCTGTTCAGTGATATTGCTTAATCTTTTTAAAGACCTCAGTTTTTTCATCTGTAAAATGGGGATAAAACTAGTATCTACCAGATAGGTTGTGTAAGATGAAATTTAAAAAGCAATTGTACGTAAGGATGTATGTAGTACTGCGCTTGGAGCATAATAAATGCTCAATGGATCCATTTATTTATTCAACAAATATTTAATTAATTGTTTTGATTTAGCAGGCATTCCCCCAAAGGCTAGGAATGTAGTACTGGACAGGAACAGGAACACTCTGTCTTGAAGGGTACATCGCAATGGAGGTGAAAGAAGCTAGGTAACAAATCACCCAATTTATCACTTAATTACAATGGTAATCGATTTGATGAAGAAGTATATAGTGAGATTACAGTGGAACCTGAGCTAATCTGAAAGTCTGACAAAGCTTTCTGGATGTGCTGACAGATGATCTTTTCCCGCTCATCTGGCAGTCTGCTAGAGATAATGCAATTTGCAGTATACATGCCTATAAATATAGAAAGAATCCAAGGCGTTTTTCTCCCTCCTGGACTGGTGAGTTGGTGGATGTCCCATGTGGTTGTGCAATTGTAGATTAAATAGCAGAATAAACCTGAGACTGTACCAATTTTATTCTGCTCTTTTTGAGTCAGGATATACTTATTCTCATGGAAATAGTACACCCTTATGTGCAATTGTTTATCAGCAGGATCCTGTGCCTTTGGGTTCCCTTTTTCATCATTTATTTTAAAATGTTCCACTCTTTTATTACTGCAGAAAAGATATTCTTTTAAGTTATCTATAATCCCCTGTTATCCACTGTCTTTTCCTAAGGCATAATTCAGTTATTTGTGTTAATATAATGTTATCTGGTAATGGCTTTGATCCCAAATCTCATTTTTTAATCAAATTTCATAACCAGAAGAAAATAGAGAAATGAATCAGCCTATTGTCATCATTCATTCATTTATTCATCTATACTGAACCTTCTACAACATGCCACACACTCTTGTAAAAGGTGGGGATACCGTGGGAGCCAGAGAGGGAGTGCCTGCCCGCTTCAACAATAACTGTAGCGAGGGAAGGCAGACGATCAAGTATAAAATGAGACTATTTTACTCTGGTAAGTGCAGAGGGATGAAAGGGTGAATAACTGGAAATAATTTTAGATAGGATGGTCAAGAGAGATCTATCCTATGAGGTGACATATGGCTGAGAGATGAGACAAAGAGTCCCGCAGTAAGCCTAGAAAAGAGCATTTCAGGTTCCCACTTGCACCCTGTGCTCTGGCCCCAGCGAGTGTCTCAATGTTGCAGAAGTAAACCATGAGTTGTAGGATTAAAGCTGTTGATGCTGCTCTTAGGGTATTGGGATACACCCTAGGCTTCACTGGAGTGTAATATCCTTGTCGATGCTAGATGGGGCAGGGCCGAGGAGGAAGGTTCCCTTTAGGTTTCCTTTGATGGAACCTGTGTCTGAAAGGTAAACTGGAAGCTGATGGAAGAAAGGAAGGCAAGAGGCAACTGTTGGTTAGAACTTTATCCTGCCAACTCCCTGCTAGCTGGGCCATGCCATTCGTTCATCTGTTTAGGGGATGAAAAGTGTATGCAAGTCTCTGATTGCATGGATGCAATGAAATTCACCTTGTATTTACCGAATCATCTCTCAGGCTTTTCGCTAATAATCCACTGCTATCGTCAGTTTTCAACATGGTCTTTTTCTGTAGCTTTCTGAGAGACAATATCAGGACTTGCTGTCTTAAAAGACAATGAACCACAAAGTCTAAAATTGTGTAACTTTTTCTTTATTTTCTAGCAGATATCCTTGCTTATCTGACTGCATTGCAACAAGAGCTTCACAAGTACATTCTGTAGTAACACATCTTTGAGCACTTACCCAAATTCGTTCCAGAGACAGCCAAGAGAACCACCCTCTCCACTCTCCAGGGGCACAGGAAAAATACAAAGCCTGCCTGTTTACATCACAGAGTTGCACAATTGCAAGTCTGTAACAGCATAACAGCAACGTGCATTAACAAGGAGCGCTGGGCACCTCCCTTCCTTGAAGGAGCTCGCAGATGTAACTTTGTGACAAACAGGGCGTTTTCTCTCAGCCTGCTTGTCTCTTATTAGCAACACAAAGTCTCCTTGGAAATGGAATTGTTTTTCTCAGTTCTCTGGTGCCATCTGGAGGTTTGATGTTAGATTCACAGCCAATAATTTAATTCTGCAAACAGGTCCAGGTGTCTGGCAAAGAGGCTCGAGTGGGTAACTCATAAATTAAGATCCTTAGTCTGCATCCATAAAGGGAAAGTGAAGCAGCGAGGTGAGAAAATGATTTAGGTACTTTTGACAACATGTTCTTAATGTAAAATCAAACAGCAGTAGCTATCATTTGTTTAAATGGGTGGAAAAGAAGGCGCTATGTAGATAGGTGTTCTACATTTTAAGGGGCCATTAGGCACTGTTCATTGCTTCACTTCACTTACATTGGGTAGACTTGAAGCTTAAATTGCGTTAGCTCAAGTTCAAGTGTTAGGAGGATAGCAGGAAAATATTGTACGGTTTTTTATATATTATTATTTATTTATTTATGTATTTATTTATTTACTTTTTGAGACAGTCTCTGTCGCCCAGGCTGTAGTGCAGTGGCATGATCTTGGCTCACTGCAAACTTCGCCTCCAGGGTTCAAGCAATTCTCCTATCTCAGACTCCCAAGTAGCTGGGACTACAGGCTCCCACCGCCACGCCCAGTTAATTTTTGTAATTTTAATAGAGACAGGGTTTCACCCTATTGGTCAGGCTGGTCTCGAACTCCTGACTTTGTGTCCGGAGTTTGTTCCTTCTGGTGGATTCGTGGTCTCGCTGACTTCAGGAATGAAGTGCGACCTTTGCGGTGAGTGTTACAGCTCTTACAGGTGATACAGACACAAAGAGTGAGCAGTGGCAAGATTTATTGTGGAGAGCAAAAGAACAAACCTCCCACAGCCTGGAAGGGCACCTGAGCGGGTTGCAGCTGTGGGCTGGGGTAGCCAGCTTTTATGCCCTTATTTGTCCCCATCCATGTCCTGCTGATTGGTCCATTTTACAGAGCACTGATTGGTTCATTTTACAAATCTCTAGCTGGCTACAGAGCACTGATTGGTGCGTTTTTGCAGAGCACTTATTGGTGCATTTTACAAACCTCTAGCTAGCTACAGAGCACTGATTGGTGCATTTTACAAACCTCTAGCTAGCTACAGAGCACTGATTGGTGCGTTTTACAATCCTAGCTACAGAGTGTTGATTGGTGCATTTTACAGCCCTCTTGTAAGAGAGGTAAGTTCTCCAAGTCTCCACTTGAACCAGGAAGTCCAGCTGGCTACACCTTTCAACCTCAGGTGATCTGCCTGTAGAATCTTTTTATGTAACGGCGTGAGTTCTGAAGACAGTTTGCATTGGTTCAAAGATGGGTGGGACGGCAGAAGGGTCCATGGTCTCCAGGATGCTGCCTGTTGGAGAAGGACTGGGTTATGTTGTGATGAAATAATATGCTGCACTGGACATTTTTTTCTTAAATTCCCATCAATACAAATTGATTTCTGAAACAAGGAAACATTCTTGTTATCATAGTAATTGTTGTTATAATATCAGTAATATCCTCTGATAATTATGCTGCATTTTATAGCTTGTAAAGAACTTTCACATATAACAACATCAGATAATTTTTTTTATTATTATTATACTTTAAGTTCTAGGGTACATGTGCATAACGTGCAGGTTTGTTACATATGTATACCTGTGCCATGTTGGTGTGCTGCACCCACAACTCGTCAGCACCCATCAATTCATCATTTATATCAGGTATAACTCCCCAGTGCAATCCCTCCCCCCTCCCCCCTCCCCATGATAGGCCCCAGTGTGTGATGTTCCCCTTCCCGAGTCCAAGTGAACTCATTGTTCATTATACATATTGTGTTAATATAAGCAAAGCACCTTGGACAGTACTTGGCACATAGTCAGTGCTATATAAATGTTTAGTATATCATTATGATGAGCGGCAAATGGTCTCTAGTTATCTTGAATCTAAAAAGAATTTCTTCATAGTCTGTTACAGCCTATTGATGTGACTTTAAAACATAGCCAATGTAAGATTCTCTCTTCAATGAGAAAAGTAAATCATTGCCTGGAGAAAATGAAGCTCTTGAAAATCGAGCTGTTTGTCCCATAACTGAATCTTAATAAATCCTAATATCACATTCCCAACATTAAAAAATATGATCCTTAAGTGATAAATTCAAGGTACTTAAGATACAGACTATTTTCTGAAATATACTCCAAAATGGGTGTAACTGAATTTATTGAAGCATCTAAACTAAATAAGCCACAACACAAAATGGTGTTTTTCTCTCATCTTTGCTTTCAAACTTGATTAGCTGCATCTCTCTTTTCCATCACTTAAAGATGCTTTAGGCGAATTCCATAGCTTTTTGGTTACTTTCAGTTACTCAAGCGGTATTTAAAAGCACACTCTGGCCCGGTTCATTTTAAACTTCACTCACTCACCCAGTCTCATATCCCCTCTCTCCTGCTCCCCAGAACCAACCAGGCAGGAGGCGAGACTTGAGTATAATCTGTGCTCTCTCATGCCTGCCTTCCCTCCTCCTTTTTGCTTCCACCTTTGGACAGGAGAGCAGGAAAGGTGTTTTGTTTCACTGGTGTAATGTCATTCTCTCTCGGCAGACGCGCTCTGTATAGGAGGCTGGCTATTCTGGAGACACGGATATGCCTTAGGAGACTCCATAGGCAGCTTCCCCACGCACATTACCTTTACTTGGCAGAGTCACTCTGGCTTCACTCCTAGGTAAACCCCTCCCCGGCTCCTGCCTCCAGAAGGATGCCCCCCTCCTTGCATTCCCTAGTCAGCCCACAGCCTTCTTTAGTAAGGTACCAAGCCTGGCACCGTCCCATGGTGTCTATTGGCCTGCTCACCCTGCCACGTGAGATACAGAATGAAGGAGGCTCCCCAACAGCTCCTGCCTATCCTGCATCTACCTTCTTGTCTCTTTCCTCTCTTTTCCCTTGTTTAGACAGACACACAGGGCAGACAGAAGCAAGTTCGCTGCCTACCGCAGCTGTCTAGCCGGGGATTGAGGTCCCACCACCCGCCCTTACTCAGGCATGACTGAGGGCCCAACTCTGAAAGTAACTCTTACCCCGGGCAGCAGTGGAGAGTAAAAACCCATAGCCCTGGGCTCTGACTCTGAAGGGTCCCTTCTCTTTCTGGTTCCCGTTCTTACATATAGGAAGGGCCGCGGTGAGTTGATAGGATTCAGGCAAATTCCTCCATCTCTTCGCATCTCTTGGGCAGCCCTTTTTGGAATCTGATAGCACTTCACACTTTCTGTTTTCAGCTCAGGGACATCATTCTAAAATTGTCAGAGGACAGAAAAAGTCCTGTGCACATTTTGTCACACTGGTATTACGGGTGTCATAAAAACTTTTTAAAGCTCTTTCTTTGTTTCAAAAACCTTTTCTTTTGGCAGCCAGAGTGGTTCAACAGGGAAAAGCAGAATCTTGTCCTTGCTGCCAATTTCTTGGTGCAATTTGCTAAAAATACATATTCTCTGTAGGCATGATTTGATTATATTTAAAATTTTTACAATTTTTGTGAACACTGAATCAAGGTCAGGAGCTCTATATTTGGTAAATTACTGCTTTTTAAGAGAAAAGCAATGTATGGATTGGCTTTCAAGTACAAGTAGTATTTGAGTAGCAGTGGCTATCTTCATGACATATCTAGGTTTTCTAGTTTAAAGGAACTTTAGATCTTAGTTTCAGTTTTTAGTTTTAAAAACTTTGATTAAAGAACTGCTTTAATAAAAAGAAGCCACCAAGAGCTTCTGTACTGTAAACATGCATGATCAAATACCAGTGATCCATGTCATCTAATTGCAACACAAAATAGCTCCTTGAACATGCATGATAAAAACATAATTTTCAAAAAAAAGTTAAAAACATTACACTCATACAAATATAAAGCAAATGTGTGTCAATGAGCCATTGATTTATTGATGAGAAAACCAGTAACGTGCACAGAATGACTGAAAGAAAAATTAGAGAAAAAAAAGATTACACAGTCTATTAGGAAAGGAATACCAAAATAAATTTGCTAAGTCAGAGATATAACTCATTAATGTTTTACAACTCCATTAGACAAAAATCTACAAGTTAACATGTGACTTCAGAGTCTTAGTTTTAATTAATAGAAAATAGTAAATCAAACAAGAGTCTATCTTTTAAAAAACGAAATAATGCTTGGTGGGCCTGATAGACACTGCTCTGGTATATGATACTGAAAGCACAAGCAATCTTCTTATGCTTTATTTGTACATTTTGGATAATTTTTAAACAGTAGCATTTGTTGTAATCTATCAT